>NC_054707.1:63707812-63734108 GCF_016097555.1 Gigantopelta aegis | reverse complement strand
TTCCAAATGTTATCGTCCGTTTTGAAGACTTGCTGTAACTCATTTTCGTAGAAGCTACCTTCAATGGGGTCATCTGAATAATCTTTTAGTTGATATATGGGAAAACCATCTCTGTAGGTTCTCCTCTTAATGATAAATATTTCTTCAGTCCATTTTTCTTGATAATCTCTTTGAAAGTTGTATCTCAAATGAGAAATTCTTACTTGACCTCCAACCTTAAATTTAAATAGTTTTCTTTTTTGACTTTATTTTCAAAGGATCAATATATTGTTCTTTCCACACAATAGCTTCATTTTGTTCATTTATTTCTGATGGCGATCGTTGATTTAACGACCTGTGGGGTCTATGATTGTAGCTGTCCACTAGATCTTGTAGAATATCCAGGTAGTGATAAGTCTGTTTATATGTAAAATATCTATACATAGAAACCTTTAGAGTTCTTATTACTCTCTCAGCATATGAAGCTTTTGTCTCGTTCTGTGTGACGTAGTATGTTATACCTTTGGCTTTCAAATACGAGTTCACTTTATTGTTATTAAATTCACGACCCTTATCCGATCGTATGATCCCTGGGAGAGGTGCAGTAGCAAACATATTCTTTAGTGCTTTAATGACAGATTCTGGTTGTTTGTTTTTCATGGGTTCAACCCATAGATATCTTGTAAATACATTGATAGCTATCAGCAGGAATTTCACACCTTCATTATCTGAAGCAACATTAGACACATCAGCTAAGTCAACATCCCAGCGTGCATTCAGTCCACTGGCCACGAGTCTGTTTCTCTTGAACTTGTATCGTAACGTTCGCTGAAGTGAATAAGCATCTTGTGAAGCGAGCCATCGTTTGATATGGTTTAAAACTAATATCAAATTTACCTTCCTTTTTCACAATATAATACAATTTATTTACCCCCGAAAAGGATGCTGGGTGTTTTGGATTAAAATAAATTTCTGACAAATACCCCTTCCATCCTTCTCTTGGCATGATTTTAGATTAAATGAAATAAATTTGAATTGTTTCAGTATTTATCAGGTTTAGCATTCTTAGTGAGTCCCTTGCATTTTTTGTACAGTGAAGAGTGTTTAACAATAGCAGTTCAACAAGATACTATCATTTGTACACATGCATCAAAGGAACTGCAAAAAAACGTACGCTTATGATAAAATTACCAAAAGACACTAAAACTAACTTATGAGTTGGACAAGCTCTTTTTTAAATAAACATGAATAGTATGTTTATCATGATTGAAACAAATACGTTTAATCAGAGGGGTAACATGTTGGAGTATACTCATAAAATATATTACACTGAACAACAACAAGGAGGACATATTAGACACTCAACTAAGTCGACATCCCATCGGGAATTCAATCCACTCGCCACGAGCCTGTTTCTTTTGAATTTGTAGCGCAACGATCGCTGAAGCGAATAGGCGTCTTGTGCAGCGAGCCACTGCTTGACATGGTGGAGGCTAATGTCAAATTTACTTTCCTGTTTCACAATATAATACAGTTTATTTAGTCCCGAAAAAGATGCTGACCACTATTCATTATACTAGTGCTTAAACTAATTTCCGACTTGTGGATTATGTAAAATACTAGTAGTAGCACACGCTACGATTTATAACGGTGACCTTATTAGACCTATCCGACTGAGGGGTGACGCGTGATCTATTTATAGCGCGATGGGACATTCCCGCGATTGCACAACACGCAGCAATACGCTGGGACGTCACGTGATTAATTAACCAATCAGAGCGCGGCACCCCACACCCCAGCACATTATTGATGCAGAATCGGCTTTTCCTTTTCATCAGTAAGTTACTTATTTGTATGTTTGATTATACTACATATATATACCCTTTAAAAAACAGTAGGCGAATTTAAAATGCAAATGGCATTACCAATGATTGGAACAGAGATTAGCTTTCAAACATTACTGCCTAGGAAAGAACATTCATGGCTGCACAACCTAACACCCAAACACAGCCGAACGCAGTAGCCCCGTACACGTGGGTAGAGAGTCATTCGCGGTGTTTACACTTCACGTGATTACTACTGTTAATTTTGCTGCATCTCATGATCTCTTAACCTTTTTTCTTGGGATGTTATGCATTGTTTGTATTTGAATTAGTGATGCAGTATCTACGATGTGAAGAACACCTTATGGCTATCGACATGCTTCAAATTGGTAGAATTCAGCGTGATGTAGCCAATATGTTCAATGTTTCGCCGTCTGTGATCTGAAAGAATGGAACACATACCAGCAGACCCAAAATGTTGATGATCGACCCCGTTCAGGGCGTCCCAGGCAAACCACACGAGTCCAGGATCGATTCATCACAACCCAGGTTCTATGAAATCGAGCTCAAACAGCGACTCAAATCGCTGCACAGTTACACCAGGCTACTGGGGTCCGAGTGATGGGTCAGACGATTCAAAATCGTCTACATGCAGCTCATCTGCATGCTCGGCGACTACGTTTTGTGACAGCGTAAACGAATCGCCAAGTGGTAAACAGGCGCTAGTGGTGTACACAACGTAGAAACTGTGAGAATCGTTGGTTGTTTCGGGTAATGTTTTCTGACGAGTTCTTAGATAGGCGTGGTCGCGTTTAGCGACGTCGAAATGAACGCCAAGCAAACGTCAACCTCAGGCTACATGCCACATTTAGTGGTGGTTCAGTTATGATGTGGGGTGGCATCACTATGAATGACAGACCACCACCATTGTTCAAGGGAGGGTCACTGGTCACTACTTTAGAAAAACTTGGCCAGGCGCTGCAAGAGGAGCGGGATAGACTCTTAAATCGTCACTGGGAGAATGATACGTAGCATGCCACGTCGAATAAACGAATGTTAGACGAATCGAGGGGGTATTACCCATTATTGATCAAAAGACGTAAACATTCAGTGCTTACATGCTATCCCTATCTTGTTTCAAAGACGTGTGCAGCCATGCAATCTGCTGCCAACATGAACTGTTGGTTGTTATTTCTTCCCAATTCCTTCATTATTATTTAGTCCTAGACACTGATACCTGTTGCTACTTCTTTAATTGGCTTTTATTTCCTACATTTCCCAAAAATTTTGAGAATATATTATAATGACATAAGACTGGTAAGTACAGGGTTCGCAACCCAGTACTGGCTCCCACCCAGACAGCTGGACAGATAGCCTACATAGCTGAGGTGTTTATCCAGGACAGCGTGCTTGAACCTTAATTGGATATAAGCACGAACAAAATTAAATGAAATAAGGAAATTTCTGAAATTGATTAACGATGTATCGTAAATTTATTTATTTATTTATATGTTTGAGTATATTATTCATATATGCAGTATACTTACTGCCAAAATATTTGTTAACCACCTCAAATGTAACACCGACTGGGTTCTGAGTGAATAAAGTTTTGTTCTATTCTGACTTATGTATCATTTTACGTTACATTATAAAACCGTTTAAATGGTAAATACCTACCCCTGTGTTCCGCAGATTAGTACCGCCCCATGTCTCTCTTGGTGTGGTCAGTTCAGTAATTGCACGTTTACATTTCAAACATGGTGACTTTAAAGTACATGTACCCTGAATGATTGTGTGTACAGTTAAACTTACTGCATCCAGTGGCTGCTGTTTCCGAAGCTGTGGCGATGTCCATCCTAGTCTTTGTCTCGTCGCATCCACCGTCCGTAGTCTTCAAGAGGCAATTCAATTCTGTATTGCGTGCTCTACAAAGACATTGCTTTCTCCTTTATGTCATCATCAATTAAAACAAAAAGCAAAGAAAAACAACATCAAAACATTAAACACGAAACGAGCAAAAACAAAACGAAATAAATCACGAGAAAACCAGCGGAGGCCAATGAGGAAAACAAATTATTTTCAAGCATAAAGAGATAATTTTTTATTAAAAATATACGTTAGAAATCCATCTGAAATCAGTTACTAATGTCGCCCGTGAAAGATAATTTTGACCCCTTTAAAATGTTCAGTTAAAAATTACGAACTTTTTCGATGATGTCTTTAATTTGTGGCCAATACCAAGTGTACTATGATAGAATAAAATAAAATAAAACAAAACAATATAAAGTAAAATAAAATAAAATTATTAAATCAATCACCCAGTCAATGAATAAATCGATCGCCCATGCGTTCGTTCATTCATTCATTCATTCATTCAACCAACCAACCAACTAATCAACCAACCAATCAATTAATGAATCAATATACCGCAAAATACAAAAACAAAAACAAAGAAACAATTATCCACAAAATATAAACCTTTCATGATTAAAGCTATTCTTAGAGAATACGTAAAATCAAATTAAATCAAATCCTAAATTAATTATTCTGAGTAATTATTTTATATAATTACAAGGCTCAAAATTGACTAGGGAACAAACAGCAAATGCAGTTCATAATGTACAATTTGTGCATTATGAGCTGCATTTGTTTTCTGTTCCCTGTGTCAATATGCTCTCTGAAAAGCAACTTCACAAGCAGGGTTTTAACTCCATTTTGTTTTTGACATTGTTTCAGATATTAAAAAAATTCTTCATTTTCAGAAGCATGAACCCAAAATCTTATGTTATTATACATGTTAGTCTCTAGTCTTCCACACTGCTGTTAAAAACGTTAATATACATGTCTTCTTCTTCTGCGATCCCAAAGCCATGCTCAGACTTCCAGGAAGTCTTCTGTCCATCGAAGTGAAGTCGCCGGTCCCCAAAGTTTCTCTTTGAGGTCAACAGGATACCGCCAGGTTTCCTGTCTCAGAGTGTTGTATGATGGGGAGAACTGAAGAATGTCTTCCGGTGTTTTGTCGCCTGTGTCACGTGGACATTCATCGAGTGGGCAAGTTTGAGTGCGAGTGCGAATAATTTTAACATGCGCATATACCACTAGAGTTTCGAGCATGTCCGTCCCGGGGCCTGTCTCTGGATAGCCAGTGACTTGCTCCGGGACAGAACAAAATTAAGGGGACAATTTTGAAATTTACATCCAAAAATGAAATAGTGAGCCTTTAAAATTTGTATGCGCATCTCTAATTAATATAATTAATAAAGAAAATTCTACTCATTACATTTGGTCGCTAGATTAGATTGGGCGGTCAAAATGAAATTAGATAGATAACACTCCTGATTTGGGATGGGGGGGGGGGGGTGAAAATGGACAGAATTTTTAAAATAGCAATTAGTAAAAGAAATTAGTAGGATTAAAATTAGAAAGAAAAAAGTTACAAGCCAAAAATAAAAGTAATTGACTGCTCAGTCGAATATTTATATAATTTGGAGCATTTTGGAAGGACAGTCCAAAAATAAATAAGAGAAAGAAGAGAGGATCGGACTATTTAATAATATAAAAAAAGATGAAAAAAAAGAGAAATAAAAAAGAAAGTAATTTCGACATGAACTTTTGAACGAAGGTCTAAAAGTTTTTAAAGTCCGATCTATACGTCCACGTGAGTGGCCTCGTTAAGGCCGTTAGGTTGTTACGTCGGCGAGGCTGGAGTGTCCCGGAGGTTCGGCAGCAGATGTTGGCGTCGTAACAGGGTACAGACTACCGTACCGTAGTCGCGGCCGCAAACCGCTCGGATCATCTTATATAGATTCCGGTTGTCCAACTTGTTCGAAAGTATGGCCTGTTTATAGGTCTGCTCCCTCCGGTGCATCACGACTACGGTGTGGTGAGTACCGAACATCTTGCTGTGACGTTCGTACTCGCCGCCGTCCTCCAGGGGTCTCCAGTCCGCTTTGAGGTAACTGCCACGGAGCTTGGTCGGGTCTCTCGTGTACCCCTGCATACTGATGAAGGTGTTTCTTCAGTCCGCTCACTGCGACGGTCCACTCGGACTCTTCAGGTGTGTGGGGTGGGGGGGGGGCGACTACCGGCGCTGGTCTCTCGGTCTTGGCTAGCTGGTTGGTCGGTGATGTTGCCTTCCTCTTGCCAACGGCGGCTGATCGGGCCTGTGGCGTGGCGACTGCCTGTACCGGCGATACCGGCCAGTTCTGCCTGGGACACGTGACGGTCGGCGATGGAGGGTCGTCGTGGGGTGTCTCACACACCGCGGTGTTGAGTCGGTCCCTCTCGGTGGTTGACGGTTCCCGCAGGGCTGGTCTCGTCAGCTCAGACTGGGCTGGGGGCGGCGTCGCAGCTTTGGTCCCCCCCCCCCCCCCCCGTGCCGTTCCTGGCGCGCTTTTCTTCTTCCTCCATCTCCTCTTCTTCGTCGGTACGATCGCGTCACCGTATACCAAAGTCACGGAAGCCCGTACCCAGTGTACGAGACGCGATACTCCAAAAGTTTTCCATAACTGCAAGTTTGAATCTATAGAGGTGGGACAGTAGACGACAATGCCCAGTTCTCATTCTGAAGATGATTACTTGCTGTGTCCTGTCCACCGTTTCTAGTCTATAAGTCTAATTTGGAGAATAATCTAGAACTGCTTCTCAATTTCGAACATTTGCTTCCATCTTGAAATCTGAGGAGCAAAGATTGCTTCCCACTCCACAAAATGAATTTCAAGTCTTTAATTATTGTTTGCGAACAAATATCATATTGTTTAGGGTGAAGTACCTTTAAATTATTTAAACTTTAAATACTTGGAATATTCAGTACATATTTTAGGGAATAACTATGTGTTATTTGTCCATTTGCGGACGTTCATGCTGGTTTTACAGTCGCAAACTGAGTTTTACCGGCGACGCGGAGCGGAAACGGTAAAATGGATATTTGCGACTGGTCAAACACGACATAGTTATCCCATTCTACTTCAATAAATGCATTTTCATTTTAAATAATCGTTTAAATAATAATTTTTAGGAATGAACGCAGCGTTAACAAACATCTGGTCACTACTATCATGTTTCAAGTCATTCGTCTTATAATTGTTTTTTTTTAAATACGTTTTTATATGTAATACAACTACTGCTCCTAATTTCGTTTTTGTATTTTATTGTTTTTTAACAATTATACCAACCATTATTACCGATTTCAGTTATTCCGAATACTCATCACAAGTGGTGCTCAATAACGAAGATACATAATTCGGCATAGTTACCGTTACTTACTTCCGCATTCTGGTCAGCGTCACACACATGACGTCGCACAAACGTTTCTAAACAGCATTTACGTCATAAAATTTTGCTTCAAAAAGAGATTCAACATTGGTATTTTAAAAGTAAGTACGTCCAACTAAACAGCGAGAAGTAGCGTATAAATATGTAAATAGATTCTTGGGGAATCCCCCAAATTTCCGACAGGTTCGTGCTCGTTTTACTGTCGCAAATGGAATTGATTAGACAATTAAATTTCGCGTTATATTCAGAGTGAATTAGAATACATTTTATACTCGTTTTGTGTATATTAAGGCATATATATATATATATATATATAATTCCATTTTATATTTAATGTTTTGTAATAGGCGTCTGGATTGGTTAAATGCTATCACATGATCTAACAAAACCAACATTCATTCTTCCATGAACGTCAAAACTGCCCTTTTTCGGTAAAAAAAATAAAAACATAATGTTATTACCGGAACTACTTTTTATCAATTACGTCAACAACGGAATCCCCGAGAATTCCATAGTTTCTATTTTTATCCCAATATCGTCTGCTCTGTGAGTGACAGTGACAAACTGACAGACGACAATCGCAGACCTAGACCGCACACAATCTGCGAGCCACTTGTGGTGACCTTTAGACCACCGGCCAGATTACTTTACACCGCAATTCAGGCTTTAAACGACTCCAGTTTTGAACTGAGACATATAATGTATATGACAGGCCACAAAAACGAAGGCCATAACGGCAGAGAATGCTCAACAAATCAAAAGAGAGACATGAGCACAGCCCTGTCACATTTGAAAAAACCCACCAAATCGACAACTTACACGCGCGAAAACACATGTCTTCGTCCTGTCCTTTCCAAGAATAATATCACACAATCACAAACTTCCTCTGAAATCCACACACACAGAAACACTCAAACCACTGTATCCCTTTCAAGTCAGTCTTCACATTCACTTTTCACTAATTCAACTTTTGACAACTGCAATTTTAATATAGTAATTGATACATCTTCTATACTAGGCGGCAATAAAAACGCAATCTCGGAAATGATCATGGTTTATTTTATTATGCGAGATCCCACAAAAATGAAACTGATACCACCAGTGAGACCAACCAATGGCCCATCTGACTGGCACTGTCAGCCGCCAACAGTGAATCGCGTATAACGTCTCTGGCGATGTCAACGTCATGGGGGTCAGTATTTCGTGTGACCTCCATGTGCTGCGATGCACGCCTGCAGCCTCCTAGGCATGGACATGCACAGGCGCCTCACCACACGTCGTGGGATGGCTGCCCAGTGATGCTGCAATGCCTGCTGCAGCTCAGCGAAGTTCTGTGGTGGATTCGGTTGGTTTTGAACACGACGTCCCAGCTCGTCCCACATGTGCTCTATTGGGTTCATGTCCGGGGAAACTGCTGGCCAGTCCAAACACAGTGACATGGTGGGCACGAAGAAACGCCTGTGTACGCCTGGCAGTGTGCGGCCGAGCGTTGTCTTGCTGGAAGACGAGCCTGTTTCCGCCATGCCGTCTCATCAATGGGAGGAGGACCGGCCGCAGGATGTTGTCGACGTAGTGTTGCGCATTAAGGTTTCCCTGTACCACCACGAGTTCGGACCGGAAGTCAGCATTGATGGCGCCCCAAACCATGACTCCGCCGCCCCCGTAGCGGTCCCTCTCCAGAACACAGGCCTGCGCGACACGTCTGTCCGTGACACTCACGTTAAATCTCGATTCATCCGAGAAGATGACATCTCGCCATCTCCTGGGTCGCAAATGCCCACCATTCCTGGCCCATAAGAGTCTTGCTTGACGATGTCTGTGCAGGAGGATAAGGCCACGGTAGGGTCGGTGGCAATGCAGTCGTGCTGCGGCAAGACGTCTCCGGACAGTTCGGGCGCTGATGAGTCGTCCCCTGGTTCCCATTTCAGTCCTGGCAGTGCTTGCGGCTGTCAAAAACCGATTGCGCAGGTGCTGCAACCGTATGTTCCGATCCTGTCTATTGGTCGTTACGCGTGGTGTGCCCGAACGACGGCGGTCATTGACGGTCCCTGTCGTCTGATATCGGTTGAGGAGCCGATTAATGGTTGACGGGTTGTTGGGAACAGGCCGGAAGTCGACCTTTACATGCTGCTGAAATAATGTGTACCACTGTACCATGTACATTGACGAATAGCGTCAACGAAGTCCAACCGGAACGTATATTATTTTGACAAAAGGAAATTGCGTTATTAATGCCGGCTAGTATAAATAATTTGACACTCTCCCTTATGTTAATTAGTTCAAAATTCATACTCTAACCGTCTTACAAAAAATCTTCCATTTAAGTATATAGATCGTTCAATATTTAATTAATTCTTGTTTGTTAGTTTTGAAGAAAAAAAACCTGTTTGCGTTATCAGTTGATGTTCAGTTATTTTAAATTTTATAACTTTTTTTTATCCACATTTGATTCAAAAAATTAAAATTGATAAAACCTTATGTAAATCCTTATAATGAATCGGAGATTTGACGGAAAAAAACGAATGTAACTTTCTAAGGGAATTCCCTTATTTGTGTATTGATACAGATGTAAATCATTGTGGAATAGAGTTCGATTGGTTTTTAAATATAGTTTTGTATAATGGCATTCATACAGTGTGTAAAACGGTTTTGATATTTATCATCGTATGAACGTCAAAAATATAACGTTCAATTCTTATATAAATAACTGAACTGTTGGTAGTAGTTTTATTATTATTTATTTTTTTAATGTAATTTTGTTATATATATATATATATATATATATATATATATATATATATATATATATATATATATATATATATATATATAACAAAATTACATTAAAAAAAAATAATAATAATATATATATATATATATATATATATATATATATATATATATATATATATATATATATATATATATATATATATATATAATATATATAAGCTGACACTACGTACGTGCATTTCTTGGTGTCGGTAGTCATGTCAGCTTTGGCAGTGGCCACCTGACACTTACATGTTTCCGACAGCGCTGAAATAATAAATATACATTGTATGACTGCTGTGTATTGTTGTTAAGTTTGTTCGTTTGTTCGTTTGTTGGTGTTTTTATGTTTTTTTGTTATTTTGTTTTTGCTTTGTTTTGTTTTGTTTTGTTTTGTTTTGTTTTGTTTTTGTTTTTGTTTGTTTGTTTCTTGTTTATTTTTTTGTTCAACTGAAGTTTTCTTTTGTTGGTGTTAGTGATGGAGCAAATCCTCAAATTCGGGCAAAAATAATAAAGATATTTTGGCAAAATGTGCTAACCTAAGACCTTTTTACCATGTATTTCCATCATTCTACCTGCAAAATTAGTTGTAATCCATGACAAAATGCGTAGTGATATGTTTGAATAAATGTTGTTACCCAGATTCGGGCAATTGTGCTCAATTTGGGCAAAAATCAGCCTGATGGTAATGTTTACAGTTAAACTTACTGCATCCAGTAACACCAGTGGCTGCTTTTTCAGAAGCCTTGACGGTGTCAATCTTAGTCGTTGTACTGTCACACGCAGTGCCCATGGCGCTCCAAAGGCAATTCAGTTCTGTTTTGTATGCCCTGCAAATGAATCGCTTTATCTTTACCTCTAACATCATTTAAGAAAAACTAAAAATAACTAAAAACGAATTAACCAAAAACAAACCAAAACACAAGAAAACAGTGCAGGAAGAAAAGAGAAAAAATATGTTTATGTACAAAGAAAGTGAGATATCTTTGCAGGTAATTGTACACGGCACGGACGTAGGAAGTTGCTAAAAGAGGGTGGGGGGGGGGGGCACAAACACACACACACACACACACAAATATATATACATAAACATACATACATACAATGTACATACATATATATATACATATATATATATATATATATATATACATATATATATATATATATATATATATATATATATATATAAAACATCGCTAGTGCAGGGGGTCTGTAATGTGGTGATCCAGGAAACTATTGAAAAAAAATTGTTTCGAGCAGGGAGAGTTCTGATTCCCGAACCCCCCCCCCCAACCCCCCCCCCCCCCCCCCCCCCCCCCCGTACATGCGTCTCAGTATATTAATATAGGCTACTAAAATAAGTAAATAACATATATACGAAAAAAAAAAAAAACAACAAGAAAAACAAAAAACACACACTCACAACAACCCAAAACATCAACAAAAGCACTACTACTTCTACAACAACAACTACTACAACAAACAACTTTTACATAGTATATTATCCATTATGTAAGATATGAAAAAGCTACAAAATCAAGATTAACATCGCATGATTAAAGCTACCCACCCATACCCCGGAACAAAAATCAAATCAAAGGTTATCTTAGTAAAAAGGAAAAAATCTAATTTCGGTTTTCGGAGAAAAGACCATCTTTTTGAGGACGAGGTATTTTAAAATTATTTAAACTTTAAATACTTGAGAATATTTTGTACATCTTTTACATTTTATACTGTGTTTGTGTGTAACACGGGTGAGTATATTAAAGGTCCTATGTGAATGTTGAAATATAATATTTCGTTATTTTAGAACTACAAATTAATCGATCCATCACATAATCTTTCCATAATTAACTCTAGAGTAATAATTAATAAAAAGGCTTGCACTGGGCGACAAGAGGGGTTTCCCGAATAATTTGTGGTTGAATATAGTATAGCCATCTAAGCCTTCTGTTTCTTTGTCAGTTCACTGCAAAGAATTATGAGTAACGTAAGTGTGTTAAAGGTGTACATATGAAACAGTGACGTTACGCTCAAGACCACTTTTCACTAATTAATCTTTTGACAACTGCAATTTTAATATAGTAATTGATACATCTTCTAAATAATTTGACGCTCTACCTTATGTTAATTAGTTCAAAATTCATACTCTAACCGCCTTACAACAAATCTTCCATTTAAGTATATAGATCGTTCAATTTTTAAATAATTCTTGCTTGATAGATTTGAAAAAGACCTGTTTGCGTTATGTTCAGTTATATTAAATTTTATAAAAAAATGTTATCCACATTTCATTCAAAAAATTAAAACTGATAAAACCTTATGTAAATCCTTATAATGAATCGGAGATTTGATGAAAAAAAACCGAATGTAACTTTCTAAGGGTATTCCCTTATTTGTGTATTGATACAGATGTAAATCATTGTGGAATAGAGTTCGACTGGGGTTTTTAATATAGTTTTGTATAATGGCTATAATACAGTGTGTAAAACGGTTTTGGTATTTATCATCGCATGAACGTCAAAAATATAACGTTCAATTCTTAAATATATACAAATGAAATCAGTTACTAATGTCGCCTGTGAAATATAATGTTGACCCTTATTTTTATGAGGGGGTCGATTCATTCTACCTAAGAAACTGTATTGAAGAAAAAGGAAAATTCGCTTGGAGCAGGGAGGGTTCTGAGCCCAACAACACTCCCCTGCACATACGACTTTTTAGTTTTACAACACCATTAGAGCACATTTATTTATTTATTATCGGCTATTGGATGTCAAATTTTTGGTAATTCTGACACACAGTCTTAGAGAGGAAACCCGCTACATTTTGCCATTAGTAACAATGGATCTTGTATATGCACCACCCCACGCCCTTTGATATACCAGTCATGATGCACTGGTTGTGACAGGAATTAGCTTAATAGGCCACCGACGGGTATCGATCCTAGACTGACCGCGCATCAGGCGAGCGCTTTACCAATAGGTTACGTAATATAGGCTACTAAAATAAATATATAAATAAATACATATATTAATAGCATATTATATACCGAACAATACAACTAATGCAACACACACACACACACACACACACACACACACACACACACACACACACACACACACACACACACAAAACAACCACAGCAACAAAATAAAACAACAGCAACAAAACAAAACAAACAATTTTTCTATCAAATGTTATCCCCAATGTAAGACATGAATTATTATCTACAAAACCACTGTTTATTAACCTCTCATAATTAAGGCTGGTAGCACGAAGTAACTGTCAATTAAATACTTGAGAATATTCTGTACATATTTTACATTTTATATTGTTTTTCATCACTAGTGAGTAGATTAAAGCATATTACCGTAAGTTTTTTTAATGAATATTATTATAAATGTTTACACTACGTACGTGCATTTCTTGGGGTCATCAGACATGTCTCTTTTGGCAGTGGTCACCTGACACTGACACGTGTCCGACAGTGCTGTAAGAAGATCACGTGATATAAACATTGAGGTAAAAAAACAAAAACAAACAAAAACAAACAAAAACAAAACAAACAATAACCCTACTGAATGTAGAACTGTTTAAAACATATCGGGACTATAACTTTAATATTTAAAACACATTAATATATGGATATTTGCCACCGTCAGTAAAAATGTTTGGCCACAAGTCCTGTGATTGATGATAAATTTGAGTGTGTTGGTTGTAAACAAAATTAGTTTCAATTGGGCAAAACATGTACGCAATATATTTCATATAGTAGCACTGTGTCAAGTAGCCTTATGCATGAAACATGTATGGAGTACCTGTAAAAACGTACTAAAATTGTGTGCGGAACTAGGGTAGTCATAGACGCTACCTGTTATATCTGAAATGATCAGCTTGACCTCCAACTTGTTTTCTGTTTCACTTTAAGGGTGAGGGGTGGTAATATTTATATCCGTTGTGTTTATGTCGATTTATACGCGGCATGTACGAGTTTTAGCCACATATGTTACTATTGTCGTCTATGGAATTTGATTTGGTGGTAATCACGCAGTAGGGTTATCGTTATTGTTGTGCTACTCGATATATAATATACATTGCATGACTGGTGTGTATTGTTGGTTAGTTTGTTAGTTTGTTTTGTTTGTTTGTTTGGGGTTTTGTTGGGGGTTTTTGGAGTTTTTGTTTGTTGGGGGTGGGGGTGGGGTTTCTGGTCTTTTGTTGTTTTAAGTTGTTGTTTTTTTTGTTATGTTGTTGTTGTTTTTCTTCTTTTTTTTTGGGGGGGGGGGTTTGGTTGGGTTCTTTTGTTGTTTTTTGGGGGTATAGTGTTTAACTGAGGTTCCTTTTCTTGCTGTTGGTGGTGGTGGGGTTATTTGTATTTTGTTTGTTTGTTTGTTTGTTTGTTTGTTTGTTTATAATAAAATAATCCCTCACAAAACCTAGACGAGTCAAAATGCAGACGTCAAATTTGTAAGACAAAAAACCTAACATGGTTATATAATACATCCTTTTTATCTCGCCTTTACGATGAAAACATGCGAGATATATTTATTACTTTTACAACAGCGGCGGTGGCGGCGGCGTCAATTTCTGCGTTAATGTTTAAAATTACAGTTTTACGATTAGATCAGTTTTTCACAAACCATAATACCCAGGTAAATGAAACTTGGTTGTTTTTTCAAGAATTAAAAATGTGTTTAATGAAACAATTTTAATTAAAATACTTTTACATTTAGCTTAACTTTTGAGTTTTGTTTTTAACTCCATTTCTGACAAACTATAAATTCTAGATTGGTTAAACTTGTCCGTATGGATGTTCATCACATGGCATGTGAACAGATTTTAAAATTAATTAAGTAAGTAAGTAAGTAAGTAAGAAATTAATCATTTTAATTAAAATATATTTGCTTTTTGCACAACGTTAATGTTTCACGTTTAGATCCGTTTCCCAAAACCTGTAAGTCCTAGATCAATAAAACTTGGTTTATGGTTGCACCTATGGATATTCATCAGATGCCTCTCTTGGTGAGACCAATTTCGAAGTTACACGTTTACATTTCAAATTAAACAGGGAGGTTTTAATGTACACTCTTTGATAATGTTAAACTTACTGCATCCAGTAACAGCTTTGGCTGCCGTTTCAGAAGCTGTGATGATGTTAATCTTAGTCTTTGTGTCGTCACACCCAGCGTTTTTGGCCGTCAAAAGACAATTCAGCTCTACCGTGTGTGCCCTGCAAAGAATTTCATTTCATTTCATTTCAACTTATTTTCGTGCTTATATCCAATTAAGGTTCAAGCACGCTGTCCTGGGCACACACAACAGCTATGTGGCCTGTCTGTCTAGGACAGTTGGTTAGTTGTTAGTGGTTAGTGAGAGAGAGACGAGGGTGTAGTGGTCTTACATCCACCCATTGAGTTGTTACAACTTGCTCTGGGTGAGAGTCGGTACCTGGCTACGAACCCTGTACCTACCAGCCTTATGTCCGATGTCTTAATCATGACACCACCGAGGCCGGTGCAAAGGATTTGCTTTCTCTTTACTTTTATCATAATTTAAAACAAAAAAGAATTATAAAACGAAACAGCAAAAACAAGACAAACGAAAACAGATGGAAGCAAAAATAATATTTTCACACAAAGAAACTCTTTAAAAACAAAAAAGTTGTATAAGCAATCCGTTCAGAATTTGATACTGTGAAATAAACTTTGACCATTATGGAATTTTTAGTGGTGATCCTTGACTATATTATTAAAGTTATCCGCCTCCTCGATGTTGACAGTATACTAAGATAGGATACAATCTTCTACACCAGTCTTGAATATGATGTTAGAAAACAAAGGAAAAACGAGTTGCACAGTGTTCGTAATTGAATCATACTGTTCGTAATGAATTACATTAAATCTCCTGTAGTAAGCAGAATTCGGAACGTACATTTGTTTTATGTCTCAAGTTAACAACAGAAAATAGGCCTTTACGGGTGTATATCTAAATAACACGAATACATCCACATTAATTATTTATACAAGACAGAAGTATTGCAAAACGTAAAAAAAAACCCGCTTTGAAAACACTTTCTATTCATAAGTGTTAAAATTTCCTTCATGAGCGCGCGACAATTCTCGAAAAGATTATCCAAAATATCCTCTGAAAGTAACTTAACTGATGCAATAGATAATGTTGCACATAACAAATTATGGAAGCAAAACATATTCAGACAGAGATGTAGACGCCTCGGAAATTTTCAAGATATGGATAAAGGAAGGAAAATGTTTTATTTATCGATGCACTCAACACATTTTAAAAAACGTTATTTTTAAAGTTATGGTGTCGGACATATGGTAAAGGACAAGACAGATATTGAGAGAGGAACCCCACTGTCGGCACTTCATGGGCTACACGTTTCGATTAGCAGCAAGGGATCTGCACCCTCCCGTAGACAGAATAGTACATACCACGGCCTTTGTTACACCAGTTGTGGAGCACTGGCTGGAACAAGAAATAGCCCAATGAACCTAACGATGGAAGTCGATCCTAGATCGATCGCCCATCAGGCGAGTGCTGTACCACTGAGCTACGTCCCGCCCAGATTTGGATGACGAGTCTGTTTTACTTTAAGAAAAATAAATATAGTTTATCATTTCTTCATAAATAATCCATATCTGACATATTGTTATAAAAATTAAACTGCGTTAACATTACTATAGTTCTGGAAAATTGCATGCTTGTGTCCAGTGAAAATATTACACATTGGAAAAAGAACGTAGTTTTGTATGTTCCACCGTAGTTATGCATATTTTACGCTCAAATAATTCATACATAATGTTTGATTTGTCAAATCTGTCTCTAAATTCGACATATTATTGTTCTTAAAATTCAGAAAAAGTGTAAAATATTTATACATAAATACATGTAAAAAGGTTATAGTGGAAAACCCCCCACCAAAACCATTGTCTAGTGAAAATGTCACAAAATTAATATAACGGCGCGTTTGCCGACGTTAATAATATTTATCTCGCCTTCATGTAAAATTATTTAATCTCATTGGTTGTTTGCCGTTGGACAAATCCCTTATACCCCTGTGGGCGGAGCCAAATTCTCTTATACCCCGTCTGTAATTTCCAACAGTTTCCAGCCACCCCAGTTAATGCTAAAGCAATAATTTCTGATACAAAAAAAGGTTTTTTTGTTTTTTTTTTTTTTGTTTTTTTTTATTAATATCTGTTTCAGACAATTTCGTATTACGAACATTTGAAGTTACAAACTCGTTTATCGATGGAACTATTTTTCATCACTGGCAAGTGGTTTCGTTCGCGTCCGCGTGGTACGGCTCCGTTAATAAATTGTTAACAATTATTGTCTGGCGTTACTTTGATTATTTGGCTATATGGTTTAACATGTCGGCAAGATAAATTCGTTGTAGAAGCATCACGAGGGGTATATGGCTTTTTATGTACCCTCTGTATGCTCTTTTAGAACACACAGAAGGTACATAATAAGCCATATACCCCTCGTGATGCTTCTACAACTTATAATACATACATTGATGATTCGTATTTCGCATAAACGTCGGAAGACGCTGGATACTCTGCACCCCTTCCCCCACCACACCCACAACACCCGATCACTACCCCCACCCCATGCCACTCAGTTACATGGCGACCAGTTATCCAGAAAGTTCACAAAATGTAGGTAACAGTCCTTCATGTTATTACAATACTGTTTTAATACGACTAGCGTTGTTGGTTGCAATACAAATCAGGTTGTGATTAATTTATTTCCCAGTGTATACTAGAAGGGTGCATTAGCTGTCCAACTGAAATCAGTTACCAGTGTCGCTTGTGAAATATAATTTTGACCCTTATTTTTATGAGGGGGTCGATTCATTCTACCCAATAAACTGTATTGAAAAAGAGGAAAATTCGCATGGAACAGGGAGGGTTCTGACCCCAACAACACTCCCCTGCACATGCGCCTTTTTAGTTTTAGTTTTACGACACCATTAGAGCACATTTATTTATTTATTATCGGCTATTGGATGTCAAACTTTTGGTAATTCTGACATATAGTCTTAGAGAGGAAACCCGCTACATTTTGCCATTATCTTTTATATGCACCACCCCACGCCCTTTGATATACCAGTCATGATGCACTGGTTGTGACAGGAATTAGCTTAATAGGCCACCGACGGGTATCGATCCTAGACTGACCGCGCATCAGGCGAGCGCTTTACCAATAGGTTACGTAATATAGGCTACTAAAATAAATATATAAATCAATACATATATTAATAGCATATTATATACCGAACAATACAACTAATGCAACACACACACACACACACACACACACACACACACACACACACACACAAAACAAAAAACCCCACAAAACAACCACAGCAACAAAATAAAACAACAGCAACAAAACAAAACAAACAATTTTTCTATCGAATGTTATCCCCAATGTAAGACATGAATTATTATCTGCAAAACCACTGTTTATTAACCTCTCATAATTAAGGCTGGTAGCACGAAGTAACTGTCAATTAAATACTTGAGAATATTCTGTACATATTTTACATTTTATGTTGTTTTTCATCACTAGTGAGTAGATTAAAGCATATTACCGTAAGTTTTTTAATGAATATTATTATAAATGTTGACACTACGTACGTGCATTTCTTGGGGTCATCAGACATGTCACTTTTGGCAGTGGTCACCTGACACTGACACGTGTCCGACAGTGCTGTAAGAAGATCACGTGATATAAACATTGAGGTAAAAAAACAAAAACAAACAAAAAAAAAAAAAACAAAACAAACAATAACCCTACTGAATGTAGAACTGTTTAAAACATATCGGGACTATAACTTTAATATTTAAAACACATTAATATATGGATATTTGCCACCGTCAGTAAAAATGTTTGGCCACAAGTCCTGTGATTGATGATAAATTTGAGTGTGTTGATTGTAAACAAAATTAGTTTCAATTGGGCAAAACATGTACGCAATATATTTCATATAGTATCACTGTGTCAAGTAGCCTTATGCATGAAACATGTATGGATTACCTGTAAAAACGTACTAAAATTTTGTGCGGAACTAGGGTAGTCATAGACGCTACCTGTTATATCTGAAATGATCAGCTTGACCTCCAACTTGTTTTCTGTTTCACTTTAAGGGTGAGGGGTGGTAATATTTATATCCGTTGTGTTTATGTCGATTGATACGCGGCATGTACGAGTTTTAGCCACATATGTTACTATTGTCGTCTATGGAATTTGATTTGGTGGTAATCACGCAGTAGGGTTATCGTTATTGTTGTGCTACTCGATATATAATATACATTGCATGACTGGTGTGTATTGTTGGTTAGTTTGTTAGTTTGTTTTGTTTGTTTGTTTGGGGTTTTGTTGGGGTTTTTTGGAGTTTTTGTTTGTTGGGGGTGGGGGTGGGGTTTCTGGTCTTTTGTTGTTTTAAGTTTTGTTTTTTTTGTTATGTTGTTGTTGTTTTTCTTCTCTTTTTTTTTTGGGGGGGGGGGTTTGGTTGGGTTCTTTTGTTGTTTTTTGGGGGTATAGTGTTTAACTGAGGTTCCTTTTCTTGCTGTTGGTGGTGGTGGGGTTATTTGTATTTTGTTTGTTTGTTTGTTTGTTTGTTTATAATAAAATAATCCCTCACAAAACCTAGACGAGTCAAAATGCAGACGTCAAATTTGTAAGACAAAAAACCTAACATAATACATCCTTTTTATCTCGCCTTTACGAAGAAAACATGCGAGATATATTTATTACTTTTACAACAGCGGCGGTGGCGGCGGCGTCAATTTCTGCGTTAATGTTTAAAATTACAGTTTTACGATTAGATCAGTTTTTCACAAACTATAATACCCAGGTAAATGAAACTTGGTTGTTTTTTGGCAGTGGTCACCTGACACTGACACGTGTCCGACAGTGCTGTAAGAAGATCACGTGATATAAACATTGAGGTAAAAAAACAAAAACAAACAAAACAAACAAAAACAAAACAAACAAAACAAACGATAACCCTACTAAATATGGAATTGTTCAAAACGTATGTGGACTGTAACTTTAATATTGCACACTCATTATTGTCAAATATTGTTAAAATAGCATCAGATTCAAAATTGTAATTTAAAAATGCGACGCCTAAAGCTAGGTGAAATAAATGTATCCACTTTTGTTTACTTGAAAAAGTGGTCAATGTTTCCACCGTCTTGCTCGTTAACTGCCCTCAAACGTTGGGGTTTTTTCCATGAGGAAATCGATTTTTTTCAACGTAATTTCTTCCCATTTCACTGTTATGTTGTCATTTAATATTTCACTCTACGTGAATACTGGCGTCGCATGTTTTTACTTACAATTTTGAATCTGTTGCTATTTTAACACTATTTGATGTATAGGCCTACAATTTTCACTGAATATAGAAAATATCGATGTAGTAATGATTGCGCAACAGTAGCCAATTCCATATTCTGTAGATAGTACTAAACCAAATAACTTCCGCCTGGGTCAAAGTTCGATAGAACAGTTAATAAGTCTTGTGATTGATGATACATTTGAGTGTGTTGATTGTAAACAAAATTAGTTTCAATTGGGCAAAACATGTATGCAATATATTTCATCTAGTACCACTGCGATAAGTAGCCTTATGCATCAAACATGTATGGAGTACCTGTAAAAAAACACTAATTTTTTTTTTTACGGAACTAGGGTAGTCATAGACGCTACCTGTTATCTCAGAAATGATCAGCTTGACTTGCAACTTTTTTTTCTGTTTCCCTTTAAGGGTGAGGGTTGGTAATATTTACATCCGTTGTGTTTATATCGATTGATACGCGGCATGTAAGAGTTTTAGCCACGTATGTTATTATTGTCATCTATGGAATTTGATTTGGTGGTATACACGCAGTAGGGTTATCGTTATTGTGGTGCCACCCGATATATAATATACATTGTATGACTGCTGTGTATTGTTGGTTAGTTAGTTAGTTTGTTTTGTTTGTTTTGTTTGTTTGTTTTGGGGTGGTTTTTTGGAGTTTTTGTTTGTTTTGGGGTTTTTTCTAGTCTTTTGTTGTTTTAGGTTGGTAGTTGTTTGTTTTAGGGGTTTTTTTTGTTTGTTTTTTGGGGGGTTTCCGGGGGGGGGGGGGTGTGGGGGTTGTGTTTTTTTTTTTTTTTTTTTTTTTTTTTTTTTGGGGGGGGGGGTTGGTTGGGTTCTTATGTGGGGTATGTTGTTTAATTGAGGTTTCCTTTTCTTGCTGGTGGTGGTGGTGGTGGTGTTATTTCTATTTTGTTTGTTTGTTTGTTTGTTTGTTTGTTTATAATAAAATAGTCCCTCACAAAACCTAGACGAGCCAAAATACAGACGTGAAATTTGGCAGACAAAAAACCTAACATGATTACATAATACATCCTTTTTATCTCGCCTTTACGATGAAAACATGCGAGATATATTTATTACTTTTACGACAGCGGCTGTGACGGCGGCGGCGGTTGCGGTGGCGGTGGCGACGACGGCGACGGCGGAAATTTCTGCGTTAATGTTTAATGTTACAGTTTTACGATTAGATACATTTTTCCCTAAATATAAAACCCAGGTAAATGAAACTTGGTTGTTTTTTCAAGAATTAAAAATTTGTTTAATGAAATCTTTTAAATTAAAATACTTTTACATTTAGCTTAAGTTTTGAGTTTTGTTTTTAACTCCATTTCTGACAAACTATAAATTCTAGATTTGTTAAACTTGTCCCTATGGATGTTCATCACATGGCATGTGAACAGATTTTAAAATTAATTAATTAATTAATTAATTAATCATTTTAATTAAAATATATTTGCTTTTTGCACAACGTTAATGTTTCACGTTTAGATCCGTTTCCCAAAACCTATAAGTCCTAGATCAATAAAACTTGGTTTATGGCTGCACCTATGGATATTCATCAGATGCCTCTCTTGGTGAGACCAATTTCGAAGTTACACGTTTACATTTCAAATTAAACAGGGAGGTTTTAATGTGCACTCTTTGATAATGTTAAACTTACTGCATCCAGTAACAGCTTTGGCTGCAGTTTCAGAAGCTGTGATGATGTCCATCTTAGTCTTTGTTTTGTCACATCCAGCGTTATTGGCCGTCAAAAGGCAATTCAGCTCTGTCTTGCGTGCCCTGCAAAGAATTTAATTTCATTTCAACTCATTTTCGTGCTTATATGCAATTAAGGTTCAAGCAAGCTGTCCTGGACACACACAACAGCTATCTGGGCTGTCTGTCTAGGACAGTGGGTTAGTTGTTAGTGGTTAGTGAGAGAGAAGAGGGTGTAGTGGTCTTACATCCACCCATTGAGTCGTTAAAACGTACTCTGGGTGGGAGCCGGTACCGGTCAGCGA
Source organism: Gigantopelta aegis (assembly GCF_016097555.1). Taxonomy (NCBI): domain Eukaryota; kingdom Metazoa; phylum Mollusca; class Gastropoda; order Neomphalida; family Peltospiridae; genus Gigantopelta; species Gigantopelta aegis. Next base: position 63,711,849 of record NC_054707.1, on the reverse strand, counting down.
AACCCTGTACCTACCAGCCTTATGTCCGATGGCTTAACCATGACACCACCGAGGCCGGTGCAAAGGATTTGCTTTCTCTTTACTTTTATCATAATTTAAAACAAAAAAGAATTATAAAACGAAACAGCAAAAACAAGACAAACGAAAACAGATGGAAGCAAAAATAATATTTTCCCACATAAAGAAAGTGAGAACTCTTTAAAAACTTAAAGGTTGTATTAGCAATCCATTCGAAATTTGATACTGTGAAATAAAACTTTGACCCGTATGGAATTTTCAGTGGTGATCCTTGACTATATTATAAAAGTTATCGGCCTCCCCGATGTTGACAGTATACTAAGATAGGATACAATCTTCTACACCAATCTTGAATATGATGTCAGAAAAAGGGAAAAACGAGTTGCACAGTGTTCGTGCTTGAATCATACTGTTCGTTATGCATTACAACAAATCTCCTGTAGTATGCAGAATTCGGAACGTACATTTATGTTTTATATCTCAAGTTAACAACAGAAAATATGCCTTTACGAGTTTATAACTAAATAACACAGAAGTATTGCAAAACGTCAAAACACGCTTTAAAGACACTTTCTATTCATAAGTGCTGAAATTTCCTTTATGAGCGCGCGACAATTCTCGAAAAGTTTACCCAATATATCATCTGAAAATAAAGTAACTGATGCAATAGATAATGTTGCACATAAAACAAATAATGGAAACAAAACATATTCAGACAGAAATTTAGACAGCCCGGAAATTTTCAAGATATGGATGAAGGAAGGAAAATGTTTTATTTAACGATGCACTCAACACATTTTTAAAAACGTTATTATTTAAAGTCATGGTGTCGGACATATGGTAAAGGACCAGACAGATATTGAGAGAGGAAACCCACTGTCGCCACTGCATGGGCTACACGTTTCGATTAGCAGCAAGGGATCTTTTATATGCACCCTCCCGCAGACAGAATAGTACATACCACGGCCTTTGTTACCCTAGTTGTGGAGAACTGGCTGGAACAAGAAATAGCCCAATGGACCCACCGACGGGAATCGATCCTAGATCGATCGCCCTTCAGGCGAGCGCTGTACCAGTGAGATACGTCCCGCCCAGATTTGGATGATGAGTCTGTTTTACTTTTAGCATCTCTTCATAACTAATCCATATCTGACATATTGTTAGAAAAATTAAACTGAGTTAACATTACTATAGTTCTGGAAAATTGCATGCTTGTGTCCAGTGAAAATGTTACAAATTGAAACAAAAAAGAACGTAGTTTTGTATGTTTCGCCGTAGTTATGCATATTGCACGCTCAAATATTTCATACATAATGTTTGATTTGTCAAATCTGTCTCTAAATTCAACATATTATTTTTCTTAAAATTCAAAAAAAGTGTAATATGTTTATATATAAATACATATAAAAAGGTCATAGCAAAAAAAAAAAAAAACCCAAAAAAACCCAATCAGTGTCTAGTCAAAATTTCACAAAATTAATGTTTATGTTGTCATTTTGGCGTTTGTGACGTTACCATAAGAGGTAAGGACATTGAGCGTAACCTCAATGTGCTTTCCAAACAAGTAGCGAAGTTAACAATAAGTAAACCAAAGGAAAGTAATACGAAGAAAAATAATGTAAAGCAAAGTAAAGTAATTGAAAGTAAGGCAGAGGGAAGTACAGTAAAGCAGAGTAGAATGAAACGAAATAAAATGAATAAATAAACAACATGCATTCCGAAAAATACAGTGACCAAAACATATTTGAAAAACAAAAACACTTTATTTCTATGTTGATGAAAATCCACAAACCGCCAGAATGATACATTTAAAAATAGCGTTTACAATGAAATGTCGGTCACGTGATGACTGAACGTAAAACATACGTACGTGCATTTCAGTGTGTCGGAATTAACGTCTGCTTTTTTAAAATTGACTTGGCACGTGCAGGTGTCGGTCAAATCTGCAAGATAACAACATGTTATTATTACATTAATGTCCCAGTATTTTGTTTATAAATAATTCAAATACAGCCTATGTGAAATCAGCAGGTTTCTTACCACTTACTCTTTTTATTTATTTATTTTTTTTGTTGTTGGGGGTGGGGGGTGGGGGTGGGTGGGTGGCTGATGGGAGGTGATGGGGTGTATTGCTTTAAGTGGGTTAAATGTTTGTTGCAGTGTATGTGATTGATTTATCTGACGTTTGTGTTGATTTCATGCTATATATAGTACTTAAGCGAGAATTACAGCCTTGACCGAACTGAAGGCTAATTCCTTCTGACCACCCATTAAAGTGCTATCCCATCCACCACCACCACAGTGATCATCATCAGCACCACCATAATCATCATAATTATCATCATCATCTGCAGAATCAGCACCATCACCATAACCATCATCGTCATCATCATCTTCATCATAAGAATCATCATAAATGTAATTATCATCAGTATGATCATCATCACCTTCATCATCTCCACCACCACCACAATAATCATCATCATTTTTTCTAATCATCATCATCAGCAGCATTATTGATATAAATGAAACATCGATAACTTGCCACAAGAGGTTTCGGCTTTGCGAGCAGTTTCCGCGGTTCCCATCATAGTGATGACTGTGTCACATCCAGCACCACTTGCGTCATAGAGACATTTTATGTAGGTTTTAATCACACTGAAACGATATTCGTACACATATATTATTTCATAGCGAATACCACATGAGTAGCAGTTAGGGCTCTTTTACACTGGATGATTGCAATGTGCCGCAGTGAAATTGACGGCTGCGTGTGTCTATTATATCGGGTACCACCACCCCCCCCCCCCCCCCAACCCCACCACCCCCAAAAAACAACAACAACAACAACAAAACAAAACAAAAACCCACAAAAAAACAACACAATAACAACGTATCCTTACTGAATATAGACTTGTTTTGGGGGGTTTTTAAAGTGTGGAGATTGTAACTTTGATAATTCACACTTATTACTATACGCATATTTGCCACCGTCAGTGAAAATGTCAGGCACATAGATTAAATATTGTTACAATAGCAACAGATGCGAAGCTAATTATTGCACTTATTTCCAACCAGTGTGGCGTAGCATTTTTTGGATTTATTGGAGACCGGCGTTTATTTGATGTCCGGTGCTTATGTGCTTTTTAAATAACACTTTGCTTGAAAATAAACAACCTCAAGCTGTAACAAAATTCAAACAGAACAAAACAATGAACATATTTAATAACTAGCATACCTTTGTGGTGTTTAACTAAAACGAAAGTAACTGTAGAATTTGTTCTTACTCAGACCTACTCTCTTCGCGTTTGTTGGAGGCGGCAAGACCGACGTTTATTTATATATTTTAAAAGATTTACAGGCCAAGCGTATACGTTTATTTGAGGTCCGGCGCATATTAGGAGAAATACGATACACTGTTTTTACTATAGGCCTAGCGTACAAATATTTGGGAAGTTGGGGGTTGCTAGTAAAATATTCTTTAGTCATTTTCATAGCCAATAAATAAGCAAATTGTGTTGTTCGCAGCTTGCCGTAAAGTGCGTACTGGATGGAAACAGATACATATTAAATATACATTGATCTGTTCTAGAAAACAGATGTACACTACTGATACGTTCAATTATATTCAAGAGGGGGTAAGAATAAGACTACCCGTTTCCGTTCCCTGTCTAATCTACCTATGCGTTTGTTTTCTACAAAGAGAAAAACCTTTAAGATGACTTACGTGCAATCCTTGGTGGCAGCATCATAGGTTGTCTTGCACTCGGTGCACGTGCCAGCGTAACTTCTGTGGTATGAAACTGAAAGAGTAATAATAAAAAATGCATTTTTATAAAGTGAAAAAGAAAGAAAAAGTTTGCATAAAGAAGATTTTTGACGAAATGTGGACATGGTGTCGAGCAAACCTCTCTGTTCGGACTAGCATTGTTCTCATACCATAACATATTATTTACGAAATGGCATCGCAATGTAAAATACTTGTATCTATCTCTATAAAACAATTGTTTTTGCATTTA
>NC_054707.1:63682525-63707612 GCF_016097555.1 Gigantopelta aegis | reverse complement strand
TTTAACGCCAACCAATGTTCCAAAATAATTTTGGCGTTATATCGAGTTGGCGGTATAGTGAGGGTGCCTTGGGTTTACTACCAAACTTAATTTTTTTTTTTAAATTGCTGAATGTCAAGAATATGACATATATGGGCTCCGGTTCAGCGTCGGACTCTTCTTCCTGGTCATCAGTCGTTTCGTCGTGAATCTGTTTAACACTTTCAAGAATCTGCTCGTCGCTGATATTAGCAAATGTCTCTGCTTCGTTGTCAATGTTGACAAACTCATCAACATCCATTCTCAGCTGTTCGTCGATTGAAAGCCGGCCCGTGACGTCACCAACCAGATCTCGCAACGCTGTCGTTTCATTGGCTGGTGCTTGGTGCAAGTCGGAAATGAGGGTCCCGAGGAACAACCCCTGTGTGAATCCAACAATTTTTGATGGTGGTGGCAGTGACGATATCCCAAGCATGTTTCACAAAACGAATGCCGTCACAACGCTGAAAAGTGATTGGCTATATCTTGTTGACTTTTAGTTGAATTTATCTTCGAGTACTGAACAATTTCTCCTTTTTTAACCGCGTCTAATATGATACGTTTTCGCTTTAAATCCATTCTTTTGTAATAAAATGCGTTACCGGTGTCGTCGCATTTATGCCAACGCTAAATAGCAACTTAACATGCGGCCATGGTCGAAATATGCTTGAGCATAATAAAACTTACCTAAAGTTTGTTTATTAATTAAACTTGAGTCGTTGTTGCCAGCATTTCAAAGACCCGACAGAACAATCCGCGATTGAAATAAAAAAATCTAATGCACGCCTCTGGCACGTGATCACTATAGCGGCTGTTCTTTTTTATACCGAGTGTTCATTGGACACAAACACCGCGCCTGCCTAAACAATTCTAGCACTTACATCCGTTAATTGCTACACAATAAACAAAAACAGATTCAGTGTGTACTGCCAGTGTACAACGGAGTTAAGATTTCCCCATTCAACAGATCGCTAGTAATTATGCCACACCTTTTTCTCATTCTTCTCGTAGCCTTTGACAAGAACATAATGGTTATCTTGATGGTGAGCGCCCGTGGGTACATCTTTAGTTCAAACTAAATATTGTTGATATCTTTTAATGCTATATTATGTATATTTGTATGTTTTATGCTGTTATGTCAAATTATTAAACAAAATGTACCATTTATATATTTATAGGTTTTCCCTACGGGAATAAAGAATCTCTAAACCCGAGTCGTGTTTTGTCATGAACTAGCAGGGGTTACATTATGATCCCCTAAATGTAATTTTTCACATGGACAACATATTTATTTGTATTCAGCAAGCCTATGTTAGAATAGAAAAGAAAACATCTGTTTTCAAACAATGTATATACAAATATATATAATGTTTACAGGCATCGAAATAAGAGGCGACCATCTAAATGGAATTTTGGGAGAATGATGTTACGATCTCGAAGAGGAATTTGTATATTTTTAAAATGTATTTTAAATAGTTAAAATAAAAATATATATGCCTTTAGTTCGGTCTAAACTTGATTATGAGTGCATTGTGTATGGGTCAGCACACAAGTCTTACTTGCAGATGCTATATCCTATACACAACCAGGGACTTGGGCGTTGTCTTGGTGCTGTCAAAACATCTCCTGTTGAGAGCATGTACGTCGATACACACGAACCTAGTTTGGGTGCTAAACGTGCAAAGCTTTCTCTGCAGTATGCCACTAAGATTAAATCGATGCTAAAACATCCTGCACATAATGGGTGTTTGATAACAAATCTATGAAGTTATTTGATGCGAAACCAAATGCGATTCGAACACTTGGTCTTCGCATTAAGCAGTTTTTATCCGTTTACACCATTGATTTAACAGACATTTTGGAAACGCCTTCATATTTTATTTTGCAACCTTGGTGTGATACAAAAATTGTGCATCTAAATCTTGTGCATCTAATGAAAGATCGCACAAATGCAGTTATTTATAAACAATATTTCATGGAAATCCAAAAGCGGTACTGTGATTACATTCCTGTTTACACAGACGAATCACGGGATGGGAATTCTGTGGCTTCTGCTACAGTTTTTCCATCAGACGCAATAATTTCCATCAGATTGCCGATTCAGCATCAATCTTTACTGCTGAAATTTAGGCAATCATTAAAGCCCTGGAACAGATTAAAGATTTATGTGCATCAAAATATATTATTTTTACACTCACTTTCGTGTCTCCAAGCTTTACAGTACATGCAATTGGAGCATCCCTTAGTTAGGATGGTGATACGAAAGTGTGTCTTTTTATCAATTGCCAGTAAAGATGTTATATTTTGTTGGGTACCCAGCCATGTTGGCCTTAAGGGTAACGAAAAGGCAGATGTTGCTGCCAAGTCTGCTTTGAACTTGCCCCGTGTCAATGTTGGTGTCCCCATCAGTGATTTAAATTTCATATTAACCAATATATCTTTTCGACTTGGTAAGATGACTGGGACGGTGCGGTTGAGAACAAGCTTCATTCTGTCAAGCCAGTCCTGGGAGAGTAGCAGTCATCCTACAGGCGGTGCAGGAAGGATGAAGTAGTCTTGTGCCGTGCCCGCATCGGCCATACGTATTTGACGCATTCATTTATTTTAAAGAAGGACCCTCCTCTTCAGTGTGAACATTGTCAGTGTACACTGACTGTGCGCCACATTTAAGTAGTGTGTGATCATCTCAAGCCGACGAGAAATGATTTATCAAAGATAAGTTTCAAGACAACAACATGATCTCAATACATAATTTATTTTCTAAACAGGTATATATATATGGATTTACTAGGTCTAATATAAATGATGGTTAATGTAAATGTGGCAAATATTTTGGGTCACGGCTGAATTACATAATATTTTATTGGGCTGCCGACAACACCATTTATGGCGAGCCCCAATAGCGACAACATAATACAACACAACTGGGCTGCCGACAACACCATTATGGCGAGCCCCAACAATCAAATACCGTATTAATAATTTCTAGCAGTTATTTCCCTTTGACCCTGGGAAACAGAGGCCAAAAGTGTTTTAACTGTTAATATTTACTACTCATCAGTTATTTCCCCTTGACCCTGGGATGACAGAGGCCAAAAGGTTTTTAACTGTTAATAATAATTCCCCCCAAAAATATATACATATGTACATTGCCTATACTGTTACTTTAAGCAACCTGTAATCGCCATGTGTCATGTAACCCAACCGTGCCATGTTATAATAAAGATAATAAGTTAATCAAATCTATTATTTATAATCCTATATAAATATTTCAAAAGTTCCAAGATAGCTTCTAATGATGTCTCCGATAGTCATTAATAACTAAACAGAAAATATGATATGTAATCACATTCTACAAATTTGTGACTGTTTCAGGAATATCACTGATTGAATATGATTGTCACTTTGCTCTACGAACAAGTCCAGCAACACACTAAATTGAGAAATATCCATGAAGGTCTCGCACTAAAAACCAGGGAAAAACACTAAACTTTGACTTTGAACATTGTGTAAAAACCTCCGGAAAAGCGATAGACCACAACACAAAACATGGTGAACACAAAACACAGTGTTAGGCTGCTGCATGTTACTATATGTCCAGACTTCTTGCAGCTTCACAATCTGGCACAGATCCAAGCTCTGCAACAGCATCACTGCAAAAGAAAACACACAACAGCAGTATCTTTCTATCTTAACACATTCTCAACAATGGGTGGGAGGGATGGGTTTATTTACTATTTTTGTGCCAAATTTTTTTCAAACTGATATGGTTGGTTTCAGACAAAGGAATGAAAAAGGGCGGCAATAAACCGGATATTATGCTCGTTGTTACTCTGACCGCTGCGAACAAGCCAGTGTTTGAAACGGGTTCTAAGCTTGCCGTAACATTACCAAATACGATTTCCCTTCCTTAGATAAATTCATCTATTCTGTAATTAATAGATGGTATTATCAAAGATAAGTTTCAAGACAACAACATGATCTCAATACATAATTTATTTTCTAAACAGGTATATATATATGGATTTACTAGGTCTAATATAAATGATGATTAATGTAAATGTGGCAAATATTTTGGGTCACGGCTGAATTACATAATATTTTATTGGGTTGCCGACAACACCATTTATGGCGAGCCCCAATAGCGACAACATAATACAACACAACTGGGCTGCCGACAACACCATTATGGCGAGCCCCAACAATCAAATACCGTATTAATAATTTCTAGCAGTTATTTCCCTTTGACCCTGGGAAACAGAGGCCAAAAGTGTTTTAACTGTTAATATTTACTACTCATCAGTTATTTCCCCTTGACCCTGGGATGACAGAGGCCAAAAGGTTTTTAACTGTTAATAATAATTCCCCCCAAAAATATATACATATGTACATTGCCTATACTGTTACTTTAAGCAACCTGTAATCGCCATATGGTCAATATCCAAGAATCTATTTCTGGCCATAGTGACCACCGCCACAACAATAATGTGGGGGAAGGAAAGCTTAAAGTTATATCACATAGCCGTGACCCCAACAAATTCAGTCCAAAGCATGACAACTGTCTAATATGGGTACGCCATATTACATCCAGATTTGAAGCTCTCTAGGGCCCCTTGCAAGGTGTTCAAGAAAATGGCTGTCCCTGTACTACTTAAATGCACTCCATCAGGTAGGAACAACGAAGGCGATTTAAGGGCAATATCAGGATACAATATGTATCCACCCCCAAGCCGAATGGCCTCTTTACCTGCCGCACTATTTATGCGCACCCGAGCTCTTTCCATGGCCTTATTATTCTGTGAATAGCGCCACTTCAGCCTGGGTAGAATCTGGGACCAGATAATTCGTGTATTTGGCAACAACTGGGCAAGAAATTGCAAGGTAGATTTTATCAACTCACGTAATGATGCGAGTTGAATGTTCCCCAGGTCATTTCCTCCACAGTGGATAACCAAATATTTTGGTGCGGGCTCATGTCTTGAGAGTAACAAAACTTTGTTTTTCAAGGCTCCCAATTGTAAACCGCCATAGCCCTGCCACCAGATGGAAATTCCGACTCGCCCCAGCCCCAGCTGCCAACCGCCAGGTCTGTTTCGTGCTTGAATCGCTGCCCTTTTTATTATTGAGGACCCCACACACCATACCCTTGAATCTGAAATAGTGATGTAAAGTTAGCTACAGTACAGTTAATCAAGGTTATTTGGAAGGTTGATCAGTGGAGAACGGATGTATCCCTTGTATGCTGTGGAAGTCCAACGCCCTGCCTCTTGTATAGCTTCCATGGAGTGACCAGCAGCCGAGGCTGCTGTAGCTGCTCCAATCCTAAAAGAATGAGCCTTATAATGCTGAGCATCCACCCCAATGCATTCAAGTGATTTTTTCAAAACCGCTGTAAATTGGTATCTGGTTAAAGGTGCCCCTCCGAAGTGACAAAACAAAGGTCCCTTAAATGCCGGGCGAACCCCCAAAAATGACTCCAAATTGGTAACTGGACAAAGAATGCCACCGATTTTTGAAATATGCACCGACACCCCCCTACCCAACTGATCAGTTTTTGAATACCTTAGCCTGAGGACCACCCCTTGCACTGTTCCATCAACTGTAATGTCACTGCTGGCAATAACCCTGTTATGGGCCTTTCCAGTTGATACAGCCAGTTCCCCAACTCTTAGGAAACCGAAAAATGCTAAAGTATATGCTGATGTGAACAGTTTTTCTTCATAAGAGTTGCTACATATGAGCGGCAATGCTGTAATAAGTCGAGCTAACAAATTTGATGTGATTGGCAATCTGGTGTCTGGTCTGTGTTTTACCCTCTTCATACCTTCCAATACCTTAACAACGATAAAGTTTTTTGTTGGATCTTGAAGGCCTAACATTTTACACTTAAAGCTTATGGCTGCTGTATATGCTCTGGCCGTAGCATCTGACAAACCTGAGATGGACAAAAATGCAATAAAATTAACAATGTTATCAACTGGAGGGGGCCAGACCTCCCTCAACTGATACCTCCCCAAGAATCGAGTAAATGAAGCTAACCCTGTGTCATGGGCTTTATGAGTATTTGTTGATACCGAGGCTCTCAGCAGTCTGTCAACTTCAGATTGTAGATCGACTCCCAGAAGTGGTCTGGGATGCTCTGTGGCTGATGATGTGCATTGGGTGCTAACAGCCGGAATCGTTGCCACTGCTTACGGGAAATAGCATCCGCTATACAATTGTATGAGCCAGCTACATGTACCGCACGAAAAATAATATTGTTTCGCATTGCATAATTAGGAATGTTATGTCCTTCATTATCTTGGATCCACGCCAGTGACTTGGCCATTGAAAGTATACCCACTGCCGGTTAAAATAAGCACCACAACCTAACTCGACAGATCCTGTACTATCAGTGAATAGATTTAAAACTGAATTCCCTGTCCAGGTACTTTCTGTAAAATATGTCTGCCCGTTAAAATTAAAATTCTGAAGCAAAGAAACCAATGCAACTATTTTATTTGCCGTTATACGAACAATTCTATTTATGGTATCTATTTCCAGACCCAAAAGTGTTAGAGTTGTTACCGGGCCAACAGGTTTTTCATTCGCAATTGGAACCCCAAGCTCCTGACAAATACTTTGGAAAGAGGGCATTAACTATTGGCAATGTTGAGAAGAGCTATTGCTTGCAAAGATAAAGTCATCCAGACAGTGATCTAATGTATTCAAATTGGTTTTCCTTTGAATCAACCAGTGAAGAAAGGTTGAGAACTTTTCAAAAACACTACATGAAATAGAACACCCCATTGGTCAACATCTATCAATGTAATATTGATTATTAATTTTAAACGCAAGCAAATCAAATTCCCCCGGAGATACTGGCCACAATAAAAATGCAGATTTTATATTCAATTTTCCTAACAAGGCCCCCATTTCAAGATTGCTAATCATTTCTATCACTTTATCAAAAGAAGTATATTTCACTGAACACAAATCTGGCTCTATGTAATCATTAATGCCTTCTAAATGTGGGTAAGATAAGTGAGTAATTAGTCGCCAACCCACATCAGATTTTGGTACTATCCCTATGGGTGAAACATGCAAGTTTGAAATAGGTGGCTTATCAAATGGGCCAATGACCCTTCCCAATGAAATTTCTTTTTCGATCTTTTGTTTTAATTCGTTTTGATGTTGATGAGCAGATATCAAATTTTTACAATCTGTCCGCTTACGAGAGTCCTGTGTACTGTAATGAAAAACCTTTTAAAAAACCATTAGCTAATTCAGAGGCTGTTTCTTTCAACGGGTATGATTTCAAGTATTCCAGGAGCATATTAATTATTATAGGGAAATTGCTCAGTTCCCAAACGTCTTTGACCATCCTCTGTATCGCATTTTCCATAACCAAGGCCGTAGATGGGTTCCATTTTGTTCCCCTGCTGTTTGTTGGAAAGGCACGAAATGTAGAAGTGACACCCGGTTTTTGAGCCCGACAGGACACTAATGGATGACCCCCCCCCCCCCCCCCCACACTTGATGCACATGTGAGAGTAATTACATGCTCGACATAAACATGCTGCCTTATAACTGAAATCATAGCACTTGTTGTGCATTGCACTGACAGCTTGTTTCATGGGAACAATGGGTATGGCTGGGGCAGACATGTACAACAGCCATAACTCGTAATCAATCTTTCCCCAAGAGCTTGATAGGTCCACACTTTTTCTCAGACGAAATTGCTCGTCATAGACTTTCCACCCTAGCCCACCAGTACGCAATGCCCCCAGCCTGATATCATGCATATATTTCAAGAGCTCTTGAATCTTGCTTCGATGCACTGCCACATAAATACTAACGAAGGTTAAAAATGCATTTGTCTAGGCGTCTATGTAATTAATTTTCTTACTTGTTTTTCATTTTTGTGATTAGCTGACCCCCCTTCCCCGATAACCAAAATTCTATCGTCTAAATTTGTGTTCTCCAACAATGTCGCCAAATCTACATACTCTCCTTTAATTATTTTTCTTTTGTTGCTGCGACCACGTGCAAACCAATCATGGTGTGTACGTTCTCGATTGGCAAAATAACTGGTTCAAAAGTATTACCTTCCAATAAATTTGGCTGTACAGCATTCGGTGGGTCAGCCATTGTTGTAAGCCCCAAATGTCCAGAACTGTCCTCCGACGCCAAGTCGATTCCCTCACGTTCGGTTTCTGGATGCCGAGGGCTAGAAATAGCCGTCTTTTTTGCCTTTGCTTTCGTCGTTTTCGAACTTACTGAAGGTCTCTTCGATCGCCTCATTTTTTCGTTACTTTTTTTCTGCCAATTTTTTTCCAGCTGATAGGGTTGACTTCAAACAAAGGAATGAAAAATGGCGGCAATAAAAACCGGATATTATATTCCTTGTTACTCTGACCGCTGCGAACGAGCCAGTGTTTGTAACGGGTTCTAAGCTTGCCCTAACATTACCAAATACAATTTCACTTCCTTAGATACATTCATCTATTCTGTAATTAATAGGGTATTATTATTTGGCGGGGTGGGGTAATATCAATGTAATGGGGATCAATTGGTTAATATAACTTTGGATTTGTAGGTGATAAAACATACTGACGCCCTGAAGCTAAAATCAGAGGATTGATATTATATATCTTTATTTCACATAGAGATCTGGAGGGGCCATGCTCTGCAGTTGGAAATATACCCATACGGTCATTACCATACCCTTGTTAATGCATTTTACCTCATATTTAAGATTTGATATGAGCTATGAAAATGTTATATCAAACTTATACCTATCATAGGGGGTTCACACATCGCTATGAACTAAAGTTATCTAACACCAAAGGAAAGGTTCCGATGTATATGAAATATGGATAGACTGATATATTTGTCCCTGTAACTGCTGATCAGGTATTGAAGGAAAACAATAGACGAAAGAAATGAGAGCTCGTAAGCTAGCATCTCAAGTACTCCAACATTTAATCGTTTTGCAATTAATGATTTCCACAGAAAAGAAATACTGATTAAAATAAACATTTGTATGACAACGATGTGTGTTCTTATTGCTGTTGTCCAAGATGATAATTCCACAAGTTACTTTAATATTAACCAGAATGCAGATTTCACATTTTGATGAATGGTTTCAGTATTTACAAGGGCAGTAACTGATGATCACTGGGATCAGTACCTCTACTCGTATTTGTATATGTTGCCTTGGTTTTATAGATACATCTGGAAAACATACAAAGTTATCATTCTTGATATATGAATCATTGCTGATTGATTATAAAAATGGAATATGTGATCATAAATGGTTAAAGTTTATCAAATCTGTTTTGGATGACGTTGGATATAGCAATGTATAGATTGCACAGTGTAACCAGCTACCAGATGTAAATCTATTAAAACAAAGAATTATTTTAAGATTACAGGATCAGTTCTTACAAACATGGAACAATGAAATTGTTAATTCATCTAAAGCATCTTGTTACAGACTGTTTAAATCAAATATTGTGTTCGAGACATATTTAACCAATTTAGAGAAAAAATATTGGTTACCACTATTACATTTTCGACTCTCAAATCATTATCTTCCCATTGAAATAGGCAGATGGAAAAAAATAACTTTAACAAATAGAACATGCTTTCTGTATACAAATAACGAAATTGGTGATGAATTTCATTATATAATGTGTTGTCTTTTTAAAGATGAAAGAACAAGACTTCTGTCAAAGTGTTGCCAGTCTAGACCAAATGTTTATAAATTTAGAATGCTATTTGACAGTAAAACAAACTGGTGTTCTCAGAAAGCTAGCAGTTTTCTGTAAACAAATTATGCATATCCTTAAGTCCCAGGGCTGAAATCTGTTTTTACAATTTCATTTTATTTGTATATGCAATGTATGTCTTCAAATGCAAGTATGAATCCATAGATATACACTTGTTTTATCTGATGCACATTATTATGACGAATGTGCCATCTTGTCATTTATTTATTTATTTAATTATATTTTTACAATGTACCTCATATGCCGTTGAATTACGGTCAGAGTGTAAATAAAGTTCAGTTCAGTATGATTACACGAACTAGTCGATGGTGCACTGTCTACCATGCAGATGTTCATCAGTTGTTACATGGAATCCTTCGCAAATGTTTATGTGGTAATTTTATGGTCAAAAGGTCCAAGCCTCAAAATTCAATTCAGGTACAATCCTTGGGTTGAATGAGAAATATCACACATACTATTTACAGCATATAAAGCCTGCAAGGAAGTGAATACTGATCATAAAGAATGACTTGCTACCAATACCAATACCCATTGCTTAAACAAACTCAAGATCCACATGTACCTCAGAAATTACTCGGGAAGTCAGTCTTGATTGTTGATAGACAGGCATTGGTTCAAAGTCCAAAACACGAAGGGAACAAAATGTTTGAGAAATCTGCTGACGTGTTTCTGATCGTTCTAATATTTGTACTAGGTTAAATTTCATTATATTTCCTAAAACCAGATTTTTTCGTACGTACGAAGTTATTTGAAGACAAACTCCAGTTTGGGCTTCTTACAAATATTAAGACGACCAGAAAAACATTGAAAATAAAGACACTGATATTCTAAATAAGAAAACATATTTAATATGTACGTTTAATCGTAGAAATATTTTATTAGTCGGAAACATGTTACAATGCAGCAAACTCGGGAATGTCCTTTTAACTAAACTAAATGCACAAATTAAAGATATACAAACCCGTGAGAAGGATGTCAGTGTCTCTTACTGAACAGAAAGCAATGTTAAATTAACTACTTTCCTCTTTAAAACCTTTTTTTAAGGCTGTATTGAATGTAAAATGGGTGGGTGGGTATGTGGTTTCACCGAGGAAGATGCAGTGTAGAGTAGTAACACTGAGATAAATGTTGAACAATAAAGACCATCAACGAGGAATCGGATACCATAATAGTAGTTCATGCAAATCTATCTGACTAAATATTGTCATGTATTACATGTCATTACCATACAAAGCGTGCTTACATGTACCACTCTAGACCTTCTATCACCTTGAGCAGTGGATGGACTCTTGAATTTACTAAACTTAATAATTAATGCAAACATTTTAAACTAATGTGTCAGTTAACAGCAAAAAGATAAAAGAAAGAAAAAAACTTTAATAACTAAAAATAATTTTACACTGCTTAAAACAACTAGGGTCAGTGCCTTTAATTTAACTTGACTTTCCGCTATATTGATGGTCTTATATCATTCAACAATTAATAGCAGGATT
Source organism: Gigantopelta aegis (assembly GCF_016097555.1). Lineage (NCBI taxonomy): Eukaryota > Metazoa > Mollusca > Gastropoda > Neomphalida > Peltospiridae > Gigantopelta > Gigantopelta aegis. The sequence continues at coordinate 63,696,328 of NC_054707.1, read as the reverse complement.
ACATATTATCTTCCGTTGATTTACCCACAAGAATTAGAAATAAAAGAAACTTTTAAATGTGTTAAATGTATTAAATCAGTTTCATACCTCGATCTATGCATAGAGATTGACAGCGACACTGGCCTCGACACTAACTTGTATCACTTTTCAATAGTCAGTTCTCCCTTCATGTCAAACAATATACCTACTACCAGTTGAGGGCACTCAAAACGTTTTATAGTAGACATATGTACTAAATACGATTCATCACTGGCCAAAATGATGGCTTATGCTATTCCATATTTTGAACTCTTTTTTTATCGTTTTAAATGAAGCGAAGATTATATGTTGTGGTTGCATTACTCATGACGGGTGCAACCGGCGGGGCAGGATATGCTCACCTTACGGGAACACCTGATATCATCTGCGATGACAGTGAGTGCATGTCATCACAGCTATATTTATTCCAATGAGCTCTGCCCTGTGTTAGTTTTGATTTAGTAAATAGTCTGGCAGTCTTCTTTGTGGCAGTACAGAAAGGATACATTGTCCGGTCGAAATCTCCTTGGTAGCGGCTGTCCTCCTACAGACGAGGCGCTAGATAGAAATTAATGGAATCAAGATCTCTTTTTCTAGACATTAACACTATGCATTAAGCCTGCCTGGATAGACAGCAAAAATATATGTCCACGACTACGTGCTTGAAAATATCTTTAAATGAATGAAATGAAACTATTTCATTTCAACATATTCTGGTGCTTATATCCAATTAAGGTTCAAGCACGCTTTCCTGGGCACACACAACCAAGCTATCTGGGTTTGACACTAAAGACATTAATAAAATCTCGCATTTATACTGATGGACCCCTGAACGTGCTGTAACCTCACCGTGGTGCAGAGGTGTAACATTATCTTTGAGAATGGCCAATACAGCACAAAATTGAAATTTTGAGTAAAAGTCAGTATCTATCTGTGATATTTGTATTTTTGCTTTACACTGTTTTTATTTAAATCTTGAATTCTTATATTGATGTTGATCATGACTTACTGTTTGCATTTACCATAGTTTGACACCCAATAGCCGATGTATTTTTCGTGCTGGGGTGTCGTTAAACATTCATTAATTCATTCATTCATTATACTAATAGAAAGAAATAAGGGATCGCACAAACATAAACAGGAAAAAAGTGACTGCATCCTGAACTCTCATGCACGGTGTCAGGAAGTGAACTGTTCAATCTCACATTACTGACATTCAGTTTCTCATTACATCTTTGTCCTTTATACAGACATTAGGATGTAAATAGTTTCTGAAATTTGATCCTGGGGCTCTACAGCCTGATGGCCCTTTTTGCGACTCTCACGTGACAAAGGATATAATACAACCAATCGAACGTTGAAGAAGAAGATCAACAAAGCTAAGTGTTCCCTTTTTTCTTTCTCAGTATATATAATATAAATTTGGTTTGGTTTAACGCCACCACTAGAACGCATTGATTTATTTATCATCGGATATTGGTTGTCAAACAGTTGGTAATTCTGTCATATAGTAGTAAATAGAAAACCCGCTACATTGTTTTTTTCCTTTAGTAGCAATGGATCTATTATATGCACCATAACAAAGACAGGATAGCACATACCACGGCCTTTGATATACTAGTAATTATTACCAAATGTTTGACATCCAATAGCCGCTGATTAAAAAAGCAATGTGCTCTAGTGGTGTCGTTAAATAAAACAAACTTTAATTTTTTTTTAAAAACTGATTCCAATTTCATTTCTTTCTTCTTCTTTTTTTTCTTCTTTTTTCTTTCTTTTTTCCCCCACTGCCCCCTTTCCTTTTTACTCCTTTGAATTCCATCTCATTTCTTCCCGATCTGGCAACCCCTCCTATCTTTCAACTTTTTTTCGCTGTCCACCTCCACATCCTTGTCCTTGTCTCTCCAACCGTGACAGGTGCTTGTCTCCCGTGGCTATCAGTGCCACACACCTGTCATTTCCCATCAGCTTTTAGCTGTGGGCTTTGTGCGACCAATTTGGAGTGTTCAGTAGTTACTTCTTGCATTGTTAAAAGGCACTTGTAACTACCTACTATGCTCTCTTACTACCTGCGGTCGTTAGTTAGTGCCGTGGGTCAGACCAGCTTTATTAGCGGCAGAGGACGCTGAGACAGGTGGGCGATTGTGTGACAGCTCAGAAGACAGAGTCGAAGGAAACTGACAGAAAGGGTCGAAACAGATTGAAATCGTAGGAGAAATTGGAAAGTTTCTTTTATATTAAGATAATGAGAATGGTAGGCAGAGGCTGATAGATGAGAAATAATGAATGCATTTGTGAGCCAGCTGTGACGGTATTTGAACCACAGCTTGATTATCCAGCAACTTATCCACTAGACCAGGGAGCTCACTTCCAATGTCATTTCATTTTAACTTATTTTCGTGATTATAACCAAATAAAAAAACCCTTTACTTTTATATTTCAATTGAGACTTTGGAATAGCTGTTGTGTAGCATAATATTTTATATATTTATCTACATCCTGTTTTGTCTTAAAGGAGTTTGTCACGGGGATCCTATAATACCCGTAACTGAATAAAACACGATTATCCAAATATCTCTTCTAACTGTATATCTTTCAGATCTCTCTGTATCGGGCAGTCCAATACCCGAGTGGCTCGGCTCTCGGTATATCAGAGTTAAGATCTTATATAAATATATATAGCACGTTTAGTTCACTAGAAAACACAACAAAACACAATACTCTTTGGAATCTGTATTAACACTATGCTGACAAATGTACTTGCCGCAGTAGTTAATTAACAACAACAATATAATAACACCCCAGAACTAATCACTTAATTAGTTAATCAGACTTACTGTCGCCATTTCGCCAGCAATACCCCGATCGTAAACCGAACTACCGAAGGTATTACGTAACTACTGGCCACATGGCCTCCACATCTGGTCTAAGTGCATATTGGGACTGCACACGGCCCACTAAAACAATTAACATCGCCACAGGCGAAAAGATAAGAGCATGTTTCGTCACACACACCCACCTCAAAAAGGATATTTCCTCTACTCTAGGAATAGGGAAATATACTACATTTAAACAAAACAAAATGTGTGTTAACCGACGCATCCGGGCATTTATAACACATAGTGATAAGGTGACTACCAGTAATCACACTGAGTCTCTGAGTCCCTGGTATACAATCAAATATATAAAAACAAAAACAGAAATCAAGAACGTCAACACATTATCACAACGTTCAACTTCGGGACAGGGCATCAGCGATTACATTAGATGTGCCCTTGATATGTTCAATGGTAATTGGGAATTCCTGCAGAAGAAGACTCCATCTCAAAACTCTCTGGTTGGAGGCTTTCATTCTGTGAATGAAGGTAAGCAGATTATAATCAGTAAAGACAACCACTTGATGCAATGCCGATTTCACATAGATCTGAAAATGCTTCAGAGCTTGTACCATGGCCAATTCTTCCTTCTCTATAGTGGAATAGTTCACCTGGTGTTTGTCAAACTTTTTGAAGAAGAAACTTACAGGATGGTCCAGTCCATTTTCGTCTTCTTGGAACAGCACAGCTCCAGCTCCCACGTCACTGGCATCCGCAGCCAGCTTGAAAGGCCTTCGGTAGTCTGGTGCTGCCATCACGGGAGACGAGGAGAGCATCTGCTTGAGACGGTTGAATGACTTCTCGCATTCGTCTGACCACTGGAACTTCGATTCCTTCTTTAGCACCGCACGTTTTCCAGGTTTTATCCGATAGGCATGCTGTCGACTCGGTGTAGCGTTGGGTTCCAAGCGCACATCCTGGATTAAGGTATTGGTAACTGTTGGAAAGTCCTGACAAATGGAAACATATTCTTGTATCAACGTAGTCAGCTCTGCTCGCTGGGGGCTGTCAAGGTGCAAGTCCGGATTCAAGTCTGCTAGAATCTGGCTGTTGGTTAATTTGATCTCTGCAGTCTTGACGTCATCACAGGAAATTGAGTTACTCTCAGTCTGGACAGGTAACACTGGAACTATCGACAGTCTGTCAAAATAACCTTTTAGCAAATTGATGTGACAATACCTACGTTTCCTAACCCTATCGGGAGTGTTTATCACATACCCTGTCTCATTAACCCGTTTGTGCACAACATAGGGACCGAAATACCTGTTCTGCAATGAACCCCGTTTAATGGGAAGGTACAGCAGCACCTTATCCCTGGTTTAAATTCCCGACTCCTAGCCTTCCTATCAAACACTGATTTTATTTTGCTCTGAGCATAGCTCAGATGCTTCCTAGCTAGTTCGGTCGCCGGCAACCTCCTATCTCTAACTCTCTCATTCATTAATACACCCTCAGTTAACAATGCAGTGCGAGCTGCCAACAAATTTGGATCAGCCCCCTGCTCTAGGATTAACTCTTGTCTATTACAAGGTAAGTCCCCTCTATCAAACACAACTGGTTCATTTACCCTCTGCGGGAGGTCAACAGGTTCCCCCACATTTAGTTCCTCAGTTGACTTATCTACCATTTTACTAATAACCTCATCCACTCCAATTTCATGGCTCACACACGTATCAGACAAATCACAATTTTCCTCTGGGTCTCGTGCTACCCTTCCGGCCATAGCCCTAGTCATTACACACGCAGGATATCTAATCTCATCAACCTCACACTCTTCTATTGGTAAAGGGCTGTCTTCAATTAACAATTTGTCACCTTGCGGCTGGCAACACTGACTAGTCAAATCGTTACCCAACAAAACTCCTATGTTTTCAGCAGGCAAGTCCTTCACAACACCCATAACGACTGGTCCCGTCACAAACTTCGAACACAAGAAAACGTTATGTAACCAGACAACCATTTTTTCTCCAGTAACCGAGGTTAAGGCCAAACTACGTCCTGTATCTGAATTCTCAATACCAGCTAAGCAATCTGACGTTATAAGCGACTGGGTACACCCTGTATCCCGATAGATTGATATTGCTTTAGGACTCAACGCTTGTTTCACATCACAAACCATACCAGTGGACACATACAGGTTTACTTTCTCTGCCATGGGACTAACCATTAACTCTCACGCTAATGGAGCTGACCTCACTAAACCGACCACTTGCGCATTATCGCGTTTCCTTTTAAAACAGTCCCCGACAAGATGGTTATCCTTTTTACAGTAACTGCAATGTGGACGAAAAGTTCGTGCATTGGCTGATAATGCAGGTGTATCCTTACTTTGCACACCAGGTGCATTCCTTGCCTGACTAGCTGACCAACTAGATGACTCTCCCCAATAGTTACTTTCCCGGGAAAAATCTGGCTGAAATTTCTTTTTACCACCTTGTTGTATAGAGCTACCCTGTACTGCCTGAGCATTGTGTATGAACACGTAATCATCTGCCACTATGCCTGCCTCCTCTATTTTTTTGATATCACGATCCTCTAAATGAATACGTAAGCTAACTGGTAATCCATTTTTAATGTCCTGTAAGATCAACAATTCCCGTAACTCGGTATATGACCCTACCTGATGACAAATCACCCATTTATCAAACATCCCTGCTTTCTTAGCCACAAACTCACTATAAGACTGGCCCTGCGTTTTTCTCAACTCGCTATACCGTAACCGATAATCCTAAGGTCGTATCTCGTAAGCCCTCAACACTGCAGACTTAACTAGGTCGTACTGACTTGCTCGCTCATCACTCATTGAATTATAAGCTACGCTAGCCTTCCCCTTAAACTTAGACACGGCTAACAATGTCCACTTAGACTGCGGCCAATTTAGCTGCTTAGCGGCCCGTTCAAAACGTTGGAAGAACATATCTACCTCCTGGCCGTCAAATACAGGCACTGATCTATAAGCCTTTGACATGTTAAACCCATTTCCTGCCTCCCGTCTAACTTCTTCAGTATTCAACTTTAACTCATGTTCCACTTTTAATTTTGCTAACTGGAATTCTCTATCCCTATCTCTCTCTTCTCTCTCTCTATCTTCTTTTTCTCTATCTCTCTCTATCTCTCTTCCTCTCTTCTCTATCTCTATCTTCTTTTTCTCTATCCCTCTCTTCCCTTTCTCTCTCTCTATATTCTTTTTCTCTATCACTCTCTTCTCTTTCTCTCTCTCTCTTCTTTTTTTCTATCCATCTGTTCTCTTTCTCTCTATATATATTATTTATCTCTATCCCTCTCTTCTCTCTCTCTCTCTCTCTCTCTCTCTCTCTCTCTCTCTCTCTCTCTCTCTCTCTCTCTCTCTCTCTCTCTCTCTCTCTCTCTCTAATGCACGTTCTTCTGTTTCGTACTCAAGCTTTTTAAAAGCTAATTGTTGTTCAATACTCAACTCATTTATTTCTATCCCTGGAACAATCTCACTTTCTTCCATAACAGGACTATCACCAAAAACTTCCTGGATAATTATTGTCTTTATATCACCTAATGTTTTAGCTGATGTTAAATCAATTTCTCGCTCACTCGCGATTTCAACTAATTCGGCCTTACGCGCTCACTTAATCTCCACTACACTGAGCGTAGGCCTATCCAGTAAATTCTTATCCATGTTTAGATATGACGCACTTATTATTATTTTTTTCTAGTGAACAACGTTGCTACTTCTAGTTAATTTGTAAAAATAATTTATAAAGCCCCCATTTACAAACAATACTTTTTAAATATGCATGTCCCGTTTCAGATCCCGGACGAGCCCCCGATTTTTACTCCTGTCACGGGGATCCTATAATACCCGTAACTGAATAAAACACGATTATCCAAATATCTCTTCTAACTCTATATCTTTCAGATCTCTCCGTATCGGGCAGTCAAACACCCGAGTGGCTCGGCTCTAGGTATATCAGAGATAAGATCTTATATAAATATATATATATATATATATATATATATAGCACGTTTAGTTCACTAGAAAACACAACAAAACACAATACTCTTTGGAATCTGTATTAACACTATGCTGACAAATGTACTTGCCGCAGTAGTTAATTAACAACAACAATATAATAACAACCCAGAACTAATCACTTAATTAGTTAATCACTAGGTGACTAGTTTACACAATATTCTAATCACTTCACCGTGATACAACACACACACGTGTGATAATTGAGAAACGCTGCCAGGGAAACTTAATTAATAAAGGAATTACAACTCTATTCCTAACTGGTTAATTTTTAATTAACCCTTAACTACTCATTCAGTAACCTTGTAATACAGACTTAATACTGGTACATATCACAATAAAGACAATAACCTACAGTTTACCTAGGTCCTCTAGGATGACAGGCTAAGATTTATCTTACCAAATACTCGTATAAAAATATTAGAACAGTGAAGTCTACAATTTACTTCGTCAGATTACCGAAAACACTGTCTAAAGAATATTGGTATAATACAGTATTAAAATATTTAAAGTCACATCAATCACATCAAGGTTATACAACAGAGCAGAAATATATATTTACCAAGTCCAGTCGGCCTACGTTCCCCGGGAGCCTTCCAATGATTCTCCCCGATATATCTAAAATCCTGTCTATTTATTCAAAAATCTGAGAGACAGCGAATATCGCCTAGGGGCACAGCGCGGTACCTCACCTATCATGTGATATTCCCACAACTCCCAGAGACGGGGTTTTTTTCTTAGATGGTCAGACTTACTGTCGCCATTTCACTAGCAATACCCCGATCGTAAACCGAACTACCGAAGGTATTACGTAACTACTGGCCACATGGCCTCCACACCTGGTCTAAGTGCATATTGGGACTGTACACGGCCCTCTAAAACAATTAACATCGTAACAGGCGAAAAGATAAGAGCATGCTCCGTCACAGAGTTGTTTTAGCTTGGGATGGGGGATAAATTGGTTTATTCTTTGTAAAACTGACTTGTATATTACATCATTTTCTTGTATACCCATTGATGAGAATATCGTGCGTTTCGTATAGGTAGCACTAAACCAAAACACTTCTGGCTAGGTCAAAGTTCGAAATGCACCGAACGTTTGATAGAGACGTTAACACCTGTGATTGGTTATAAATGTGAGTGTGTTGATTGTGAAAAAAAAATGAGCCATGGAAGGTACCATTTTTTGCAGTTAATACTTTGAGGTAGGGGTTGTAGTACTGATATTTGATATTTATGGGCCATAGTTCGGTTGATATATTGCATATAGTGTCTATGGGATTTTATTTAGTATAGTCTTACTTATAATGTTCTATGTTGTATAATGTTCATAATTTAAAAAAAAAGGCAAAACAAGAAAGAACTTTGTGACGGAACATGCTCTTACCTTTTCGCCTGTGGCTATGTCCATTGTGTTGGGGGCTAGTGCAGCTTGGTGACGTAATACCTCCGCGCGACCGTGCCCCCTAATACACACCCAGACCCGGTGTGGAGGCCATGTGGAGAGTGGTTACGTAATACCTCCGCGCGACCGTGCCCCCTAATACACACCCAGATCAGGTGTGGAGGCCATGTGGAGAGTGGTTACGTAATACCTCCGCGCAACCATGGTACCTCTACCGAACTGCAGACGGTCAGTCTGGACATCTAAGAAAATAAACCGTCTCTGGGAGTTGGGCTCGCTTGTGGAAATAACACAACATAAGATTCGGTCCCGCGTACTGTCTCCGGACCAGTCTGGGATTTTTATAATAAATAGCTAGGATTTTAGATATATAGGGGAGAAACATTGGAAGTATCCAGGGGAACGGACGTTGTCCAACTGAATGAACTATATTAGTTCAGACCGGACATGGTAACTGTATATTTCTGCTCTGTTGTATAACCTTGATGTGATTGATGTGACTTTAAATATTCTAATACTGTATTATACCAATATTCTTTAGACAGTGTCTCCGGTAATCTGACGAAGTAAATTGTAGGCTTCACTGTTCTAATATTTTTATACGAGTATTTGGTAAGATAAAGCTTAGCCGGTCATCCTAGAGGACCTAGGTAAACTGTAGGTTATTGTTTTTATTGTGATATGTACCAGTATTAATTCTGCATTACAAGGTTACTGAATGAGTATTTAAGGGTTAATTAAACATTAACCAGTTAGGAATAGAGTTGTAATTCCTTTATTAATTACGTTCCCCTGGCAACGTTCTCCATTATCTCATGTGCGTGGGTTGTATCACGGTGAAGTGATTAGAATATTGTGTAAACTAGACACCTAGTGATTAACTAATTAAGTGATAAGCTCTGGGTTGTTATTATATTGTTGTTGTTAATTAACTACTGCGGCAAGTACATTTGTCAGCGTTAGAGTTAATACAGATTCCAAAGAGTATTGTGTTTTGTTGTGTTTTCTTGTGAACTAAACGTGCTACATATATATATTTATATCAGATCTTATTTCTGATTACTCCTAGAGCCGGGCCACATGGGTAGTAGCTTGCCCGATACAGAGAGATCTAATAGATATACAGTTAGGAGAGATATTTGGATAATCGTGTTTTATTCAGTTACGGGTATTATAGGGTCCCCGTGACAAACTTGAACCTTGAAAAAGGCTAGGTTAACGAGTACCATGAAACATTCACGTGGTCAAATAGATCGCTAATTATTAACGGTAAAATTACTATAATAAAATCTCAGATTCTGCCACTTTTCATTCACTTATTCACAGTTCTACCTGATCCAGATAAAATATTTTTCAAAAGATTAAATACAAAGTTTTATAAATTTATCTGGTATGGTAAACGTGATAAAATTAAAAGAACAATGCTTATGAATGACTATAAAAATGGTGGACTTAAAATGATTGATGCCATGTCATTCTGCAGATATCTAAAAGTAAAATGGATAAAGCGACTACTAACATCAGATGGTTTGTGGCAGAATCTTACAAAAACTATATTAACTGACTTTGGTAGTGAAACTATTTTCAGCTTTCACAAAAACCAATTACTTAAAACCGCAAAATGTATTTTGGAAAGATGTAATTACTAATTATGCACTAATTAGACAAAATGAAATTGAAAGTGTAAAGCAATTTATAAATGAATCGTTTCTCAATTTTATTCCGCCTAAACATACAAAACTGTTTCTACATTGGCACAATCAAGGCTTGAAACAAATAAAACGCGTACTTACTGCAAATGGTGAAGTTAAACGATTTAATTCGATACAACAACAATTCAACCTATATGGCAATTATTTATTATATTTTAGACTAATTAATTATATTCCAAAATATTGGCTTTGTAGAATAAAAGGTCATAGATTAAATATGGAAATAGCTGAAAGTGATCCATTAATAACAAAAATACTAAACACTAATGATAACAAAATTATATACAATAGCTATATTACACGTATTCAATGTTCTTTAGAAAACATTTGTCACAAGTGGTCCCAAAAACTCAACACCACAATCACCGAAACCATGTTATCACAATGCTTTGAACTTGTACGAAAAACCACCATCGACACTAAGATGCAAAATTTTCAGTTCAAACTTATACACCGTATATTAACCACGAATACTTATTTGAATAAATGTGGCATACTAGCAGATAATCTATGTACTTTTTGTTCGAATGAAGCAGAATCGTTAGAACATTTATTCTTCACTTGTTAGACAGTTGTGTGTAAACTTTAAAAATTGGTTTGAGATCAAAACAGGTACTACCTTGAATTTAGATATCTGTGTTATATTACTTGGAGGTCCACACTTAAGTATTTTATTAAATCATTTAATTTTAATAGTGAAACGGTACATTTATAGTTGTAAATATACAAATCATTCTCTAAATTTTATTGAAGTTGTAAATATAATAAAGTATCACAGAAATATTGAAAGATTCATATTGTCAGAAAAAGAAGATCATTTCACAAGTAAATGGTCTAATTTACAACTTTAGTCATTTAAAAGCGTTATTTCTCTATTCCTCTTGTTATTGTTTTCAAACCCATTGTACTTACAAATAACACAAGTTCTAGTATACGTATCTTACACCTTTAAACACCCATCATTTGGATAGAAACTATTCTTCCGTCATGTTTATCCTTCCTCTCCATTTTTCTGTGCCCCTATCATAAGTTTTTTTTTATGCTCTTCCTCTTCTTCGTTAAAAAACGTGTTGTCCTTACTACATTAGACACCCACTTTAAACAGTTAAAAACAACAACGACAACAACAACAAAACCTTTTGGTTGTCGATAAACCTTTCTTTATGTTCTTTTTTCCCCTTCCTCTCTGTGCCCCCCCCCCCCCCCTTTTCTCATTTTAAAATGCGTAAGTATGTATGTATGTATATGAATACGGTTGTGCAGTATATGACAAGAAATGTAATGAATATAACTCCCATACATATCACATATTGTTTATATACATAATATGAAATATAAAACCTTTACCGTACCGTTATACAGATACGCATAATCATGTTATAATTTTATTATTGCTGTATATTGTAAGACGATGATTCAAGGCACCCCAACCGTGACATTGCCAGTGATCTGGGAGTAATAAAGGTTTAGAAGAAAAAATAAGAGAAGAGTACCATGAAACAAACAGACACTGTTGTGTTAAAGTTACATTCTCTGGTTACTATATTATAACATCATGTACAAATATGAAATACAAGCTCAAATGCACTTTTAAAAAACTCGTGTGTGTTCCCTATGAACGGAGATCGCCAAGAGTATACGCTTGATTCGTCGCCTGTGCCGCCATAGCTCGGCAAAGCACAAACGACAGCCTGTTGTCAGTTTCAGTTTCAAATTGTAGGGTTCGTCTCAAAAAATTAAAAGAGAAATCTTGCGCTGTACGAAGAACGTTCGGCTGAGGATACGGTACTAGAGTGTTTCGTTAAAACCGGTTTGATCTTGACAACGTAATATTGACAATCGTACTTTCCGATTTCAGAATTAATCTTTTATAAAGTGTTAGTAGAATTTTCAAAGTTTAGTTTGTATACTAGTAACACATTAATCATTATTTTTAAAATAAAATTTACTAAAGTAGACAATGAACGTTTTCACTTCTTAATTTTACGTGTTAAAATCGACAAATTCAAATAAATATTCTTTCGTTTGAAAAAGGGTAAAGTTAGGGGAGAGTTTAACGACATCAAAGTTAGAGCATATTGATTTAATGATCATCCGACGCCATACAACCGTAAATAAAATGTGTTGAGTGCGTCGTTAAATAAAACATATCCTATCCTTCCTTCCATCTGCTGTTGGATATCTAACATTTGGTAATTTTGACATATAATCTTAGAGAGGAATCGGGTGCATGTGCAGGGGGAGGGTATTGGAGGTCGAAACCCTTACTTGCCCAAGCTTAAAACAAATTGAAATGTATTTTCTGGGGGAGCATGGCCCCATACAAACCTCGCTTAACACAGTCTATGACCCCAACCCCGTTGAAATCCCTGCACACGTGCCTTGGAAACCCGCTACATTTTTTTTTGGGCAAGGGATCGTTTATATGTACCATCCCACAGACGAGATATCACATACCATGGTCTTTTATATACCCGCCGATGGGGATCGCTCCTAGACTGACCGCGCATTTAAAAAAAACACCTTTTTAGGTCTAAGTAATGAATACAAATAACATATAGTCTTGAAAATGTTACGTAAATCGAACACAGTACCCTCTTCTTCTACCCCTAGAGCGTTACGTAATTAGTAACACCCCCTTACATGTAACGCGTATGCCAACAGCTGGCCACTGTCAAAATTTCAAGGCAAATCCCCCACTCACCGACCCCTGGAAAGGTGTTGTACCATACCTCTATGGATATAAATATGTTTTGGAGATATGAGACGACCCCTCAATCAAGACAGTTAAATTTGTTCAAAAATTGCGAAATCTCACGTGATCTCTTGTTGGGGAATTCCACACTTGTGATAAGCCAATGAAAACTGATATCGGTAGGAGCCCGTCAAAAGTGTCCCATTTTTTAAATACTTGCTTTGATTTTTACCTGGATAAGACAGCGTAGTGAAATCAATGCGGAGTGCGGCGTCATATATGCACCAAACGTAATTGGATTTTTTGTTCTATATGCTTAAATAATAAAAATATTCCGGATACTGCCGCTTTAAAGGGTCACGTTTCTACCTCTTTACAACAAAAGACGGTTTCAATTTTGTTTATATTAAGTGGGCAGCAGTGCTGGATTAGTCATAACACTGGCGCTGAGATCATAATCAGATCACGTTTAACAAGCGAACCAACTTTTGAAAAAAAACTTAATATTTAGCGCAAGAATGCATACCAGTGTACCTTTAATAAGTAAAATTCGTTACGCCATTAGATCTTTAAAGAGTGAAAAACATTTATGGTAATGAAGTCGAATTAAATCAAATCAAATCAAATCAAATCAGTTTATTTATAAATACATGAACAGTATAAATGAGTTGTGCCATCTATTGTGGTCTATTAATACATGAAGAAACTAAACAATATGACAATGATAGAAATCGCAATTTTTCAAATATAGGCTTATATACTATTCAAAAACAATCAAAGGAGCACATACTAATTATATCTATGTAGATAAATTTTAATATTAATCAGGATTATATTTAATTTGTGGGTTTTTTGACATTTTATAAGTCCATGAGGAATATCTACATAATGAAATTACGTTTTGTTCAGTGATAACACTGGCGTAGGAAGCTGGGTTAGGGGGCATGTGCCCCCACTTTTCAAATAGTTAGCTTTATATTTGCTTTATAATAGTGTAAAAGTGTGTAAATATAAAAGTGTGCCCCCCCCCCCCCCCCCACACACACACACACACTTTATGGCACCTTCCTACGCCACTGGATAAACACTGATGC
>NC_054707.1:63675025-63680025 GCF_016097555.1 Gigantopelta aegis | reverse complement strand
GCCGACAGTTTTCAATCACATTTTTAATGTGCTTATAATGGCTGGCGGGAATATTCGAGATTTTGTTCGTAACTGAAAATTGGATTAATGCAGGATTACTATTTGGACAAACTGTCTATTTATGCGTAAAACGTAACTCGGGAAGTTTTCTTTATACAGTAATTGTTTATATTTATTGGTACATTTCATATTTCGCCACGAAATAATTAATTCCATGATTGTATCGATTCCGCCTGAAATCTGGGCGGAAAACGCACGCTTGTTTTTGCTGTTAAACTTGTAAACATCGGAGGTTCAATAAATGTCAAAATGTAAAAAAACGGACCGTAGATGTTTACCTTGGTGAACTAGCCCCACCCCCCCCCCCCCCCCTCCCCCGACGAGTCCAACCGTCGTGCCGTCCAGTGGCAGTGTTCACTGATTGTGTAAAAACCAATCGTTGGCTTCACTAGGAGAGTAACGCAAATCCAACGTTGGTAACAAAAGTTACGGCAGGCAAGGAGTAATTTGATTTCACACCACTGAACAGCTGTTTAAACCTAGAATATAGTGTGTATAATAACACGCGACTCCTAAGGGGGGAGATAATTTCTGGGCTTCACCATTGTGTGCAAATAAATTCATACTCTGTACTTTGAACCGATATAAAAAGTAAATAATTTCAAGTATAAGTATTAACAAATAATTTTAATAAACATAAAATGTAATGAAGAAATTTTTATGTTTTATATAAATATAAATATACATGTATATTAATACATGTATCCTTTTATCTATCTACACCATTTTAAAAATGAAATATATTCACGAACGTTCAAACTTTTGAAGAGCACTTAACAGAAAGAAAGAAAGAAATGATTTATTTAACGACGCACTCAACACATTTTATTTACGGTTATATGGCATCAGACATATGGTTACGGACAACACAGATATTGAGAGATGAAACCCGCTGTCGCCACTTCATGGGCTACTCTTTTATAAGCACCATCCCACAGACAGGGTATTACATACCACGGCGTTTGATATATCAGTCGTGGTGTACTGACTGGAACGAGAAAGATTCCAATGGGTCCACCGACGGGGATCGATCCCACATCACTTAACAGATTTAGTAATAAATAATTTAATAAAGGTTTTACAAAGGCCGTTAACTAGAGATAACATTTTAAGTGGACATATGGGTCTAATAGACGCCTAACATCAACAATTCTGTGAAATGGTTCTGCCGTCTTGAACTAATTTTGATTTTGGAGGAAACTGGCCTTGTCGCAAATGACAATAATAAGATTCTAACATCACTGGCGGGTTTAGGAGAGAAAGGGTATGGCTGTTCTCTCTCATTTGCATGTTAAACGCCGGATTTATATATCCTGGTTTTACAAGTTTCAGATTTATAAATCGCCCCCAAATTAGGTTTGGATTTATAAACCTAGAAAGTGAAAGTTTCTGATTTATTAATCTGTATGGTTTTCTTGAAGATTTATATACATTTGTAAATGGTTTGGGTTGTTTTTTTCCAGGGATATAGGATTTAATTTTAGTGCATCATTACATACTAGCCAGTGCCAGGTCTGCCCACTGTTTCAAGCGCGTAAGCGGGATCGACCGCGTAGATTGTAGGCCCCATGCATATGGTTGAGTTAAAGAAACTTCCTTTTTATGGAAGCTTCGATAGCTCAGAGCGTATCGTGATTAGTCTTGCAATTTGCGGGCGAATCGGTGCCACAGGTTCGAGTTCCAGCAACGGCATGGAACCATTTTTGAGGCCAGAAAGGATTTAATTATCCCCTGCGCCAGTGCGTTAATATCTATGTATGTAATAGTCAACCTCGACATACATACAATATATAGATATTCATACATCAATACATACTAGCTAGTGCCAGCTCTGCCCACTGTTCCATGCACGTAAGCGGGATCGACCGCGCAGATTGTAGGCCCCATGCATATGGTTGAGTTAAAGAAACTTCCTTTTTATGGAAGCTTCGATAGCTCAGAGCGTATCGTGGTTAGTCTTGCAATTTGCGGGCGAATCTGTGCCACAGGTTCGAGTCCCAGCAACGGCATGGATTTAATTATCCCCTGCGCCAGTGCGTTAAAGTGACATACTCTAGTTTCTAAAAACATACGTTCGTCTGAATATAATGGTTATCAAGACAAGCTCTGTTTACTTTTGGATGGTATTTCCCTGTTTAAACATCACAGACTTTAACTTCTCTCTGTTATAACCTTATCCAAAGGTGGGTTGCAGGTTTGCATATTAACTAAACTTGGTGTCTATATTCACTGGCTGAAACTAGGGTATGCGCCTTTAATATCTATGCATGTAATAGTCAACCTCGACATACATACAATATATAGATATTCATACATCAATACATACATACATACAATATACAGATATTCATACATCAATACATACTAGCCAGTGTCAGGTCTGCCCACTGTTTCGTGCACGTAAGCGGGATCGACCGCGTAGATTGTAGGCCCCATGCACGTGGTTGAGTTAAAGAGCATCCTTTTTATGGATGCCTTGATAGCTCAGAGCGCATCATGGTTAGTCTCGCAATATGCTGGCGATTCGGTGCCACAGGTTCGAGTCCCAGCAACGGCATGGAACAATTTGTGAGGCCAGAAAGGATTTAATTATCCCCTGTGCCAGTGCGTTAATATATATGTATGTAACAGTCAACCTCGACATACATACAATATGTAGATATTCATACATCAGTACATACATACGTACATACATACATACATACATACATACATACATACATACATACATATATATATATATATATATATATATATGTATATATATTAGGGCCCTACGAAGCTTCGTATATTCGATTCGATTCGAAATCGTCGTGAAAAAAGTGATATTTTAAAATGAAATTCGTATAAGTAACCTATTAACCAGATAAGACTCTTATCATACGGAATAATTTTTTTTTGATTTGTTGCTCATTAGCCCAAATGTAGACTCGTTGTCTACAGTACTACACTGCTACAAAACTAATTGAATGATGTTTTCTGTTTCTTTTTTTAAGTACGAAATGAATATTACTTTATTAACAGACTATTTAAATGAGCCTATATATATGTATATAATTTCATTAAGCAATAGCCCTGTAGGTAACGAGTGTGTATAACCTTCATGCCAAGAGGTTGGTATAATTATCCATGTCGGACTAAGCAGAGAAAGTGATGTGATTATAATGTTGTATGCATCATGATACACTGAATCGATAATTATATATATATATATATATATATATATATATATATATATATATATATATATATATATATATATATTATTTGCTGAAAAAAGTAAGGATTTATAAATCAGTACGCTAAATCAGAAAGTAACAAACGGCGCCCCACAAAAATGCGATCATAGAATATAGCTGTCATGTGACGCAAGCGACAAACCATATATGAAATAACATGGTAAAATATTGTCTAATTGCCCGCGCCGTGGTGTTAAAATTAATGTGTTTCCCAAACAATAGACGAACACTAGACTTATGTTTATGTAGATGAAAAGACAAAGGTAATTCCGTACCAGCAAACAATTCATCTATAAATTAACATGTCATGGTTAATTTGTGGAATATGACCTGATTAGGTCATAGGTTTTAACGTGCACATTCAGAACAGACTGTTCTAGCACACGTTTGTCATGGGTGCAGGTGTCAACTTTCGCCGGTTCCTCCGTCCAGGACAGGAAAAGGTTTGGGGTGGGTGGGAGCAGGCCCGTAGCCAGGGGGAGGGAATCGGAGGGATTGGACGATCCCCCCACACAGGATTGAGACTTCCGTTCAAATGGAAAAAAAAGTCGGATTTTACATATAAAAGTCCTTGTCCCCAAATGACCGGAAATGACCGGGATAACGTAGCAAGAACGTCTGTCTGAGGTTCAATTTGCTGAAGGTTCGATCCTCCTCAGTGGACCCGTTTGATTATTTTCCTTCTTAACCAATGATCCATAACTGGTCCGTTAAATGACGTCGTGTATGCTATCCTGTTTGTGGTATGTGGGAAGTGCACATAAAGAGCCCTTGATGTTATATGGAAAGAGTAGCCATGTGGCGATAGCGGATTTCATCTGTGACCAAGTGTCGATATAACTGCGTTTGCCGTCCAATAAACGCTGATTAGTAGTCAATGCACTGCAGTGGACAGACGTGAGAGACGCCATCTTGAATTTCGTGTCTGAAAAAAAAATAGACTCTATTAGTCAAATGAGAGAATTCTACGAGTGGACCGTAGGCTTTACAGATTGTAAAATCAGAGACAGAATAAAAATATTGAAACGTAAAAAAAAAATGAAAAAAAAGTAGTCGATGTGTTCCAGTAGGCTTAAATTTGTTACAATTTTTGCCATGTACCATTTATTATAATACATTGGTACGACCAAAAACAAACAGTTTCTTGTCGTGGCTCTGTGACCAGGCCATTTTACATGCATACAACAACTTAATGCAACTTGTTAACGTATATTTCGCAATAAAAGTTAGTGTATTATTCTCGAGTGTGTCATCTCATTGTTTGGCAAGGGGTTCTGTATATATATATATATATATATATATATATATATATATATATATATATATATATATATATATATATATATATATATATATAGTGAAACTCCTCTAAAACCGGACACCCTCGGTCCAAATAAAATGTCCGGTTTTAAGAGGTATCCGATTTAGAGAGGTTATTTTCTGTACTGATTTTTAAAAAAGAACCTTGAAGAATGTCCGGTTTGGGAGGAATTCCGGTTTACAGAGGGTCCATATATATATATATATATGTATATATATATATATATATATATATATATATATATATATATATATATATATATATATATATATATATATATATATATATATATATATATATATATATATAAATCTATATATTTATGTACAAAACATAATAGTTATTTCAACACTTTGACAATGGTGGCTTATTTTGTATTG
>NC_054707.1:63667525-63670025 GCF_016097555.1 Gigantopelta aegis | reverse complement strand
ATAGACAATTTACACTATGATTATTGTTTATACTACTGGTTAAAATATTAATTTCTTAATTTTAGGACATTAATTGTGATTTTTTTATCTTCCCGTTTCAATATTTAAATAATAATGTGAGGTCTATTTCAGTTTTGATAACGTAGATTAAAACAAATAAAAATAACATTACGTGTTAATATAAAATAGTCAATTTACTATATTTTAAATGAAAATAAATAATTATATATAAAATAGGTTACATTTTCTTAATTTTTAATAATAATAATAATTTTATTTTCCCGTTTCAATATTTAAATAATAATGTGAGGTCTATTTCAGTTTTGATAACGTAGATTAAAACAAATAAAAATAACATTACGTGTTAATATAAAATAGTCAATTTACTATATTTTAAATGAAAATAAATAATTATATATAAAATAGGTTACATTTTCTTAATTTTTAATAATAATAATTTTTTATCTTCCCGTTTCAATATTTAAATAATAATGTGAGGTCTATTTCAGTTTTGATAACGTAGATTAAAACAAATAAAAATAACATTGCGTGTTAATATAAAATAGTCAATTTACTATATTTTAAATGAAAATAAATAATTATATATAAAATAGGTTACATTTTCTTAATTTTTAATAATAATAATAATAGTAATTAAAAATAATGACAATAAAAACGGCAACATTTTGGATTCAGTATTTTTTATTAAATTGGACACAAACGTCTCAGTACTTTTGTACTGACGTGTGGTATTCATCGATGCTATTAGAAATGGAGATAAAAAACATCTTCATTTTCTAAATTTTGTCTTATGAAACTAGCGAGAGTGTGAGTGCAAGGTTGTGGGCTACAAACCCCCCCCCCCCACACACACACACACACACACTCCTCCTTACCACTTGAGGACGACAATATGTTCCTCTTTGTTCTACTACAATTTAAAAACAAAAATAACCTTTAAAACAGTTAAAAATTGTTATCCAAAACATTGCTATTTTGTTCTCCAGTTGCAAGGAATCGCGTTTGAAGCCATCCAAAAGTAAAACTTTAACTCATGCTCTGCACTAGAGTATGTGTTCCTTCATTACAGATATAGTTCCTATATGGCGCTGCATAAATATAAACACATTTATATATTTTACGAGCTATAAAAAAATCCAGCTCGTTATTCGGAAAATACACTTCTTTATATCTTCGAATGTTATTTTTCAAGATTTTCTTTTTGAGCTTATTTACCAGTACAGTTGTCAAGACAAGACAAGACTATTTACACTCGGGCCGTTGCACAACGGAGGATTTTATACATAAACATTTTGTTATATACACCACCGCTGTTGACTTTCTCTAGTGATACATTCGAAGAATATAATAAAGGGAAATCTTGAAATTCTGGGAGTAAATGTAATACTTGAAAAAATAATGCAATACATTTTATCTTAGACAAAACTTCTGAGCTGTAGAAAAAGAAAATGGTGGGCCGATCGACCATCGTTTGTAGTACGTCCAGTAGATGTCCCCTGCGCGTGCTGTAACCTCATCGTGGTGCAGGGGTGTAACATTCTCTTTGAGAATGGCCAATACAGCACAAATTGAAGTTTACAGTAAAATTCGGTGTCCGTAAAATTCTGTGATATTTGTATTTGTATTTTTGCACAGTTCTTTACACTGTTTTTGTTTAAACCTTGAATTTTTATATTGATGTTGATCATCACTTTATTTATTTGCATTACCATAGTTTGACACCCAATAGCCGATGTATTTTTCGTGCTGGGGTGTCGTTAAACATTCATTCATTCATTCATTCATTCCAGTAGATGTGGAATAGGTTCTCTTTGGTACAGCATGCTTTGACATTACGTTTTCTATCACGCACCATTTTAAAACTACAGTCCCTGGAATATTTTTTATTATTTAAGCAATTAGAATAGATGATTCAGTTCTGTTTGGTACATGAAAGGTCCACCACATCGCTATAGTTTCGCAATGCTCGCTTATCTACATTTTCTAGGTCAACTACAAACTCAATGGCCAGCTTTGTTTTTCTTCATTTAGCGGGACGCCAGTAGAACTGGGACTTTACTTGATTTGCGCGAGCGCTGAGCTTCTCACGTGGTTTTGAACAAATTTAACTATTTTGATTAAGGGGTCGTCTCATATCTCCCAAACATATTTATATCCATAGAGGTATGGTACAACACCTTTCCAGGGATCGGTGGGGGATTTGCCTTGCAATTTTGACAGTGGCCAGCGGTTGGCATACGCGTTACATGTAATGGGGTGTTAATAATTACGTAACGCTCTAGGGGTAGAGTAAGAGGGTGTTGTGTTCGATCTACGTAACATTTATCAAGACTATATGTTATTTCTATTCATTACTTAGACCTAAAAAGGTGTTTTTTGGAAATGCGCGGTCGGTCTAGAATAAATCCCAATCGGCGGGCTCGTTCCAGCCAGTGCAAAAAAACAGTCTGCCTTTAAAAGTGGGAGGATTTTTATTTGT
>NC_054707.1:63649321-63667325 GCF_016097555.1 Gigantopelta aegis | reverse complement strand
AGGCGAGCGCTTTACCAATAGGTTACGTAATATAGGCTACTAAAATAAATATATAAATAAATACATATATTAATAGCATATTATATTCCGAACAATACAACTAATGCAACACACACACACACACACACACACACACACACACACACACACACACACAAACACAACAAAAAACCCCACAAAACAACCACAGCAACAAAATAAAACAACAGCAACAAAACAAAACAAAACAAACAATTTTTCTATCAAATGTTATCCCCAATGTAAGACATGAATTATTATCTGCAAAACCACTGTTTATTAACCTCTCATAATTAAGGCTGGTAGCACGAAGTAACTGTCAATTAAATACTTGAGAATATTCTGTACATATTTTACATTTTATATTGTTTTTCATCACTAGTGAGTAGATTAAAGCATATTACCGTACGTTTTTCAATGAATATTATTATAAATGTTTACACTACGTACGTGCATTTCTTGGGGTCATCAGACATGTCACTTTTGGCAGTGGTCACCTGACACTGACACGTGTCCGACAGTGCTGTAAGAAGATCACGTGATATAAACATTGCGGTAAAAAACCCAAAAACAAACAAAAACAAAACAAACAAAAACCCTACTGAATGTAGAACTGTTTAAAACATATCGGGACTATAACTTTAATCTTTAAAACACATTAATATATCGATATTTGCCACCGTCAGTAAAAATGTTTGGCCACAAGTTCTGTGATTGATGATAAATTTGAGTGTGTTGATTGTAAACAAAATTAGTTTCAATTGGGCAAAACATGTACGCAATATATTTCATATAGTACCATTGTGTCAAGTAGCCTTATGCATGAAACATGTTATATCTGAAATGATCAGCTTAACCTCCAACTTGTTTTCTGTTTCACTTTAAGGGTGAAGGGTGGTAATATTTATATCCGTTGTGTTTATGTCGATTGATACGCGGCATGTACGAGTTTTAGCCACATATGTTACTATTTTCGTCTATGGAATTTGATTTGGTGGTAATCACGCAGTAGGGTTATCGTTATTGTGGTGCTACTCGATATATAATATACATTGTATGACTGGTGTGTATTGTTGGTTAGTTTGTTAGTTTGTTTTGTTTGTTTGTTTGGGGTTTTGTTGGGGTTTTTTGGAGTTTTTGTTTGTTGGGGGTGGGGGGGGGGGTTTCTGGTCTTTTGTTGTTTTAAGTTGTTGTTTTTTTGTTATGTTGTTGTTGTTTTTCTTGGGGGGGGGGGTTGGTTGGGTTCTTTTGGGGTTTTTTGGGGGGTATAGTGTTTAACTGAGGTTCCTTTTCTTGCTGTTGGTGGTGGTGGGGTTATTTGTATTTTGTTTGTTTGTTTGTTTATAATAAAATAATCCCTCACAAAACCTAGACGAGTCAAAATGCAGCCGTCAAATTTGGAAGACAAAAAACCTAACATGGTTATATAAAAAAAACCTAACATGGTTATATAATACATCCTTTTTATCTCGCCTTTACGATGAAAACATGCGAGATATATTTATTAATTTTACGACAGCGGCGGTGGCGGCGGCGGCGTCAATTTCTGCGTTAATGTTTAAAATTACAGTTTTACGATTAGATCAGTTTTTCACAAACTATAAAACCCAGGTAAATGAAACTTGGTTGTTTTTTCAAGAATTAAAAATGTGTTCAATGAAACAATTTTAATTAAAATACTTTTACATTTAGCTTAACTTTTGAGTTTTGTTTTTAACTCCATTTCTGACAAACTATAAATTCTAGATTGGTTAAACTTGTCCGTATGGATGTTCATCACATGGCATGTGAACAGATTTTAAAATTAATTAAGTAAGTAAGTAAGTAAGTAAGTAGTTAATTAATCATTTTAATTAAAATATATTTGCTTTTTGCACAACGTTAATGTTTTACGTTTAGATCCGTTTCCCAAAACCTGTAAGTCCTAGATCAATAAAACTTGGTTTATGGTTGCACCTATGGATATTCATCAATTTCGAAGTTACACGTTTACATTTCAAATTAAACAGGGAGGTTTTAATGTACACTCTTTGATAATGTTAAACTTACTGCATCCAGTAACAGCTTTGGCTGCCGTTTCAGAAGCTGTAATGATGTCAATCTTAGTTTTTGTTTCGTCACACCCAGCGTTCTTGGCCGTCAAAAGACAATTCAGCTCTACCTTGTGTGCCCTGCAAAGAATTTCATTTCAACTTATTTTCGTGCTTATATTCAATTAAGGTTCAAGCACGCTGTCCTGGGCACACACAACAGCTGTCTGGGCTGTCTGTCTAGGACAGTTAGTGGTTAGTGAGAGAGACGATGGTGTAGTGGTCTTACACCTACCCATTGAGTTGTTAAAACTTGCTCTGGGTGGGAGCCGGTACCGGGCTACGAACCCTGTACCTACCAGCCTTACGTCCGATAACTTAATCATGCCACCACCGAGGCCGGTGCAAAGGATTTGCTTTCTCTTTACTTTTATCATAATTTAAAACAAAAAAGAATTATAAAACGAAACAGCAAAAACAAGACAAACGAAAACAGATGGAAGCAAAAATCATATTTTCACACATAAAGAAACTCTTTAAAAACAAAAAGGTTGTATTAGCAATCCATTCGAAATTTGATACTGTGAAATAAAATTTTGACCATTATGGAATTTTTAGTCGTGATCCTTGACTATATTATTAAAGTTATCAGCCTCCCCGATGTTGACAGTATACTAAGATAGGATACAATCTTCTACCCCAGTCTTGAATATGATGTTAGAAAACAAAGGAAAAACGAGTTGCACAGTGTTCGTCCTTGAATCATACTGTTCGTGATGAATTACATTAAATCTCCTGTAGTAAGCAGAATTCGGAACGTACATTTGTTTTATATCTCAAGTTAACAACAGAAAATATGCCTTTACGGGTTTATAACTAAATAACACGAATACATCCACATTAATTATTTATACGAGACAGAAGTATTGCAAAACGTAAAATAAACCGCTTTGAAAACACTTTCTATTCATAAGTGTTAAAATTTCCTTTATGAGCGCGCGACAATTCTCGAAAAGGTTATTCAAAATATCCTCTGAAAGTAACTTAACTGATGCAATAGATAATGTTGCACATAAAACAAATTATGGAAACAAAACATATTCAGACAGAAATTTAGACACCCCGGAAATTTTCAAGATATGGATGAAGGAAGGAAAATGTTTTATTTATCGATGCACTCAACACATTTTTAAAAACGATATTATTTAAAGTTATTGTGTCGGATATATGGTAAAGGACCAGACAGATATTGAGAGAGGAAACCCACTGTCGGCACTTCATGGGCTACACGTTTCGATTAGCAGCAAGGGATCTGCACCCTCCCGCAGACAGAATAATACATACCACGGCCTTTGTTACACCAGTTGTGGAGCACTGGCTGGAACAAGAAATAGCCCAATGAACCTAACGATGGAAATCGATCCTAGATCGATCGCCCATCAGGCGAGTGCTGTACCACTGAGCTACGTCCCGCCCAGATTTGGATGATGAGTCTGTTTTACTTTAAGAAAAATAAATATAGTTTAGCATCTCTTCATAACTAATCCATATCTGACATATTGTTAGAAACATTAAACTGCGTTAACATTACTATAGTTCTGGGAAATTGCATGCTTGTGTCTAGTGAAAATATTACAAATTGGAAAGAGAACGTAGTTTTGTATGTTCCGCCGTGGTTATGCAGATTTTACGCTCAAATATTTCATACATAATGTTTGATTTTTGTCAAATCTGTCTCTAAATTCGACATATTATTGTTCTTAAAATTCAGAAAAAGTGTAAAATATTTATACATAAATACATGTAAAAAGGTTATAGTGGAAAACCCCCCCACCCACCAAAAACAGAGTCTAGTGAAAATGTCACAAAATTAATATAACGGCGCGTTTGCCGACGTTAATAATATTTATCTCGCCTTCATGTAAAATTCTTTAATCTCATTGGTTGTTTGCCGTTGGACAAATCCCTTATACCCCTGTGGACGGAGCCAAATTCTTTTGTTTCCAGCCACCCCAGTTAATGCTAAAGCAATAATTTCTGATACATAAAACGTTTTTTTTTGTTTGTTTTTTTTAATTAATATCTGTTTCAGACAATTTCGTATTACAAACATTTGAAGTTACAAACTCGTTTATCGATGGAACTATTTTTCATCACTGGCAAGTGGTTTCGTTCGCGTCCGCGTGGTACGGCTCCGTTAATAAATTGTTAACAATTATTGTCTGGCGTTAATTTGATTATTTGGCTATATGGTTTAACATGTCGGCAAGATAAATTCGTTGTAGAAGCATCACGAGGGGTATATGGCTTTTTATGCTCTTTTAGAACACACAGAAGGTACATAAAAAGCCATATACCCCTCGTGATGCTTCTACAACTTATAATACATACATTGATGATTCGTATTTCGCATAAACGTCGGAAGACGCTGGATACTCTGCACGCCTTCCCCCACCACACCCACAACACCCGATCACTACCCCCACCCCATGCCACTCAGTTACATGGCGACCAGTTATCCGGAAAGTTCACAAAATGTAGGTAACAGTCCTTCATGTTATTACAATACTGTTTTAATACGACTAGCGTTGTTGGTTGCAATACAAATCAGGTGGTGCTTAATATATTTCCCAATGTATACTAGAAGGGTGCATTAGCTGTCCAACTGAAATCAGTTACCAGTGTCGCCTGTGAAATATAATTTTGACCCTTATTTTTATGAGGGGGTCGATTCATTCTACCTAAGAAACTGTATTGAAGAAAAAGGAAAATTCGCTTGGAGCAGGGAGGGTTCTGAGCGCAACAACACTCCCCTGCACATGCGACTTTTTAGTTTTAGTTTTACGACACCATTAGAGCACATTTATTTATTTATTATCGGCTATTGGATGTCAAACTTTTGGTAATTCTGACACATAGTCTTAGAGAGGAAACCCGCTACATTTTGCCATTATCTTTTTTATGCACCACCCCACGCCCTTTGATATACCAGTCATGATGCACTGGTTGTGACAGGAATTAGCTTAATAGGCCACCGACGGGTATCGATCCTAGACTGACCGCGCATCAGACGAGCGCTTTACCAATAGGTTACGTAATATAGGCTACTAAAATAAATATATAAATAAATACATATATTAATAGCATATTATATACCGAACAATACAACTAATGCAACACACACGCACACACACACACACACACACACACACACACACACACACGCACGCACACACACACACACACACACACACACACAAACACAAAAAAAAAAAAAAAAAAACCCACAGCAACAAAATAAAACAACAGCAACAAAACAAAACAAACAATTTTTCTATCAAATGTTATCCCCAATGTAAGACATGAATTATTATCTGCAAAACCACTGTTTATTAACCTCTCATAATTAAGGCTGGTAGCACGAAGTAACTGTAAATTAAATACTTGAGACTATTCTGTACATATTTTACATTTTATATTGTTTTTCATCACTAGTGAGTAGATTAAAGCATATTACCGTACGTTTTTCAATGAATATTATTATAAATGTTGACACTACGTACGTGCATTTCTTGGGGTCATCAGACATGTCACTTTTGGCAGTGGTCACCTGACACTGACACGTGTCCGACAGTGCTGTAAGAAGATCACGTGATATAAACATTGCGGTAAAAAAAAAAAAAAAACAACAAAAAACAACAACAACAAAAAAACAATAACCCTACTGAATGTAGAACTGTTTAAAACATATCGGGACTATAACTTTATTTAAAACACATTAATATATGGATATTTGCCACCGTCAGTAAAAATGTTTGGCCTATAGGTCCAATATAGTTAAAATAGCAATATATTCAAAAGTGTAAGTAAAAATATGCGACGCCAAAAGCTAAGTGGCCCCCCAAAAAACGATAACCCTACTAAATATGGAATTGTTCAAAACGTATGTGGACTGTAACTTTAATATTGCACACTCATTATTGTCAAATATTGTTAAAATAGCATCAGATTCAAAATTGTAATTTAAAAATGCGACGCCTAAAGCTAGGTGAAATAAATGTATCTACTTTTGTTTACTTGAAAAAGTGGTCAATGTTTCCACCGTCTTGCTCGTTAACTGCCCTCAAACGTTGTTTTTTTTCCATGAGGAAATCGATTTTTTTTCAACGTAATTTCTTCCCATTAGTAGTATCAGGGCCTGTATGGCGCCATGGCGCCATGACCTACTTTCCGTGACCTTGACCTTGATGACGTCACGACCGTGACCTCGTCCTACTGGCCCTGACCTACTTAGACTGACCTTGATGACGTCACGGACTACTGTACCGTGTGCAACGTCCTGCCGGGCGCCATGACCTACTTAGACTAACCTTGACCTACTTAGACTGGCCTACTGTGCCGTGTGCAACGTCCTACTGACCCGGCCCTGACCTACTTAGACCGGCCCCTGACCTACTTAGGCCGGCACGAAAGAGTATAAAAAGGCTAGATACAGTTTCATTGTCATTCGCTCGCCGAAAACGACCAGATATACGTTCGTTTTACTAGAGAACAGACGTGTTTTATGATTCTGACATTATTGTGTCTTGTTGCACTCTATCTGGAACGAAGAAGATGGCATCGGGATATTCGAGCAGTGTTAGTAGCAGTAGCGACGAGGACGACGTCTTGGTCTGCAAATGTTCAGAAAGACATACAATCAAATGTGTGACTAGCAAACAAGATGAGAAGAAGAGTACTCATTGTGTGGATCAAGCGGATGCTGCCTGTGACAATATGGATGAAGATGGCGAACTCATGGATGAACCCACAGATCAGACGGATGCTGCCTGTGACACAGACGCTGCCTGGGATGAAGAATACTGCTGTTCGAGACGTTACCTGTTCTGTCATCATCCCGAAATGAGACATTTCTATGCCCGGATGCTGACGTATGCTCGGTGGCCCATACAATTACGTCAAAAACCAAAAGAACTTGCCAAGGCCGGTTTCTTCTACATGGGAGACCACGATGCCATCACCTGTTACTGTTGCGGACTTCGCGTCTACCGATGGAAGAAGACAGACGATCCAGTGATGGAACATTACAGACTCTCTCCAAGATGTCCTTATGTGAACAACCTGTTCAGACATTAAATGTTTTAGACACGTGTGTGCTATGTTTTCATGTTGTATGTTGTGAATAAAACCGTGAATAACAGGTTTTGCTTTCTTATTTATGTCCTGGGTCCATGAGTGTGTCTCTGGACGTGTCCCTATGGTAGTAACACTGGTAAAGGGTAATATTTTGGTAACGATTATGTTTGGGAGCTCGCACGATGAGATTTGTGCTTGGGAGGAGGGACACTGGTCATACGTATCACACACACATTCAAACATTCCTGTACCATATCTTTATGCGTCATAAGGTATATAAGTAAAATAGTTTTGGAAAACTCGTCATTTGAGGTAGAACTTTCAGAGGAGCAACATGTCAGACCAGTACAAGTTATATGTACCCGACGTGGATAAGTGGACCCGTTTCTATAAACTGCAGGCAGAAGGTAAACTTCAACCTCATTTTCCAGTGCAACGTGGTGGGGAAAGTCAGATCATGTACAGTGTGGATCGATGTCTAGAACTCTACGATCCCACGTGGAAAAAAGAAAAAGAGGAACAGAACAAGTCCCCGACACCCAAAGTCGTCATGGTCTCCCCAACACAACAAGTGGTAGAGCAAGCCAAGGCCGAGCAGAAACGGAAACGTCAAGAGAGTGGAATGGAACAGAAACGACGAGAGCAGACTGGGCAAAAACGGCACAAGCATTTCTGAGAAGGCTATAAAAGGGGGCATGGCAGTTTCAACATCGTCAGTTCACGTCGAACACTTCAACAATCAACATCATGAATCAGAATTGGTTTATTCCGGAACATGTCATGAACAAAAGATCGTGTCCCGTATGTCCAAAGACTTTTTCAAAACCATCAAATATGCTACGTCATTGGAAGACCTTCCATTCAGCTCAACTCCAGGCTCCTATAACTCCTGTTCTGGCTCCTATAGATCCTCTGGCTCCTAGGGCTCCTATAGCTCCTCTGGCTCCTATAGCTCCTCTGGCTCCTATAGCTCCTCTGGCTCCTATAGCTCCTAGGGCTCCTATAGCTCCTAGGGCTCCTATAGCTCCTCTGGCTCCTATAGCTCCTCTGGCTCCTATAGCTCCTCTGGCTCCTATGGCTCCTCTGGCTCCTATAGCTCCTCTGGCTCCTATAGCTCCTCTAGCTCCTCTGGCTCCTAGGGCTCCTCTGGCTCCTAGGGCTCCTATAGCTCCTCTGGCTCCTATAGCTCCTCTGGCTCCTATAGCTCCTCTGGCTCCTAGGGCTCCTATAGCTCCTATAGCTCCTAGGGCTCCTATAGCTCCTCTGGCTCCTATAGCTCCTATAGCTCCTCTGGCTCCTATAGCTCCTCTGGCTCCTAGGGCTCCTATAGCTCCTGCTCCGGCTCCTATAGCTCCTCTGGCTCCTATAGTTCATATAGCTCCTGCTCCTCTGGCTCCTATAGCTCCTGCTCATAGGGCTCCTATAGCTCCTGCTCCGCTGCAGCAGCAGCCCCTAAGATTGTTACATCCGTTCACCATGATCGTGTCGGGACCCACGTCGTGTGGAAAGACAGTTTTGTTGTACAAACTGCTAAGGGATGGTAAAATCCAGCCGCCTCCCCAGCGCGTCAACTGGCTCTACAAACGATGGCAACCCCTCTATGATACGATCAAAATGGTTGCTCGAGTGAAATTTGTTCAAGGCATACCTGAGAATTTGGAAAAGGATCGTTATTTGGATCCCAGAGTCAGAAATCTCATCGTGTTGGACGACTTGATGTCTACAGCTGGAAAAGACCCTCGCATCACCGACCTGTTCACAGAAGGAAGTCACCACAGAAACCTCTCTGTGATTGCCATCAACCAGAACCTCTATAACAGCAAGGACCCGACACAGAGAAGAAACTGCCATTATCTAGCGCTGTTCAACAACCCCATCGACAAGCAGCAAGTTCTGACTTTGGCACGGCAGATGTATCCTGGAAATACTCGTCATTTCATGCATCAGTTTGAGGAAGCTACCCACAGGCCCTACGGACATCTCTTGGTGGACTTGAAACCGACCACGCCCGAACATTGGCGTCTTCGGCCTAATGGTTTAGAGACGGGGCCGTCCGAATGGTATAAAAGCACGAACGTAACGGCGAATCTCTCAGAAGAGTTGCAGCCACCGACGAAGAAAGAGCTCTACATGCAAATCATGCAAAGAAACGCATTCAAGAGAAAACTACCAGGCATACCGGCCTACGAAAGTGACGACGAAGAAGATGATGAGGTGGAACCCTATCTGAAAAAAGTCAAGAGAATGCAGTCTTGCGATACGTGTGGTCTGGTCTTTAAAGACGGAAGCGACTTGCAGCGACACGTGAAAACGTGCGAAGAGGGAAATGAAAAAGAAGAAGAGCCGTCGCCCGACCTGGAAAACGAAGGCATTCGTCTCATGGTGGAACGTGTATTCGACATCAATCGTGACTATCTCCAAAACAAGAGGAAACGCTACGAAGAAAAAAACATGTCCCAAGATGCCATTGAAAGAAACATGAAGACATTGCAATGGAAGTTATTTAAAGACACGTACTCTCGCTTCCTGACCTATATGCATTACTTTGACAAAGGTCCCAACACCAGAAATTTTTTACAGTTTGTGAATCCAGACAAAGATGTGAGACCACAGATTCGTTCTAAATTAAATCAGTATCGTTCATGGATCGGCGAATATTTGGATGAACAAGACGACGACGATACCGACGATGAGGAGGACGACGATGATGAAGAGAAATGAACACTCATATTATTCACATGTCGCCCTTAAGGCCTCTCGATGTAACCCAGTGTGTGTCCATTTTATATATGTGTCAGTGATTTGTAATTTAGAAATAAATGAAAAACCAAAACATTGCGTTTGTTTTTTGTGTTTTTTACTCTATGACTAGATTTGTGATTGGATATTACTACCGCTACTTTATAGTAGCAAGAGCTGTGTGTACAAGACAGAACATACCACGATCTTTGATATACCAGACATAATACACTAGTTGGCTATAGCTTAATGGGCCACCGACGGGGATCGATCCTAGATCGACCACTGTATTCCTTTCTTCTCCTTAACACATATGCCTTTCTTCTTAACAAACATTCCTTTCTTCGAGACAAATATGTCTTTCTTTTCCTATGGCTAAAACAAAATAAAAAATTTGTATTCAATTAATCTTTATTTAACGAGGAAGGAAATGTTTTATTTACTCAACATATTTTATTTATGGTTATACGGACATATGGACCACACAGATTTTGAGAGAAAACCCGCTGTCGCCACTGCATGGGCTACTTTTTGAATAGCAGCAAGGGATCCTACACCATCCCACAGACAGGATAGTACATACCGTTGTCCAGTTGTGGAGCATTGGCTGGATATATACCAGACCGACCGCACATCAAGGGAACACTGAGCTACGTCCCGTCCCCACAGGGTTATTAGAGGCTGCTTGAAAAAAAAATCGTAACATAATAAATAAATAAACAAATAAATAAGTAAGTAAAATAAAAACAAACTATAAATTATTATTTTGGTTTAAAAAATAATAGAAAAATATAATTTCCCCACATGAGATACGAACGACGTACCCTCAGCGCTGGACGCGAAGTCGTTCGCACTTGACTACTAAAAGCATGTTAACAACATCTGTCATTTAAACCGTTATATGTGCGAGCGGTGAAGCGCGGAATGAAGTGACGAAATAGGTTAGTTCATAATAATCTTGTGAATGCGCTATCAGATAGCGTAGAACGAGAATTCTATTTTACACCATTTAAATCATTTCTTATTTCACGTCTTTAAGAATGTAACTTCTAGTTCAGTATTGCCACCAACAATAAAGTAGGATACCACCGCTTCCCGGATGTAAACAGTGATAACCATTCATCATTCAGTGCGCTAAAATTAAACACACTACCTCGCGTCGGGCCGAGTCCTTAGAAGTGATAGGTTAACGACACCACTAGAGCACCTCGATTTATGAATCATTGCCTATTGGATGTGAAACATACTTTTGGACAGTTTTAGAGAGGAAACCCGCTACAGTTTCCCATTAGTAGCAAGGGATCCCACAGACAGGATAGCACGGGCGTTGCTAAGTACGACGGGTCGGGGCCGGGCTAAGTAGGTCAGGGGCCGGTCTAAGTAGGTCAGGGCCGGGTCAGTAGGACGTTGCACATGGCACAGTAGGCCAGTCTAAGTAGGTCAAGGTTAGTCTAAGTAGGTCATGGCGCCCGGCAGGACGTTGCACACGGTACAGTAGTCCGTGACGTCATCAAGGTCAGTCTAAGTAGGTCAGGGCCAGTAGGACGAGGTCACGGTCGTGACGTCATGAAGGTCAAGGTCACGGAAAGTAGGTCATGGCGCCATGGCGCCATACAGGCCCTGATACTACTCCCATTTCACTGTTATGTTGTCATTTAATGTTTCATTCTACGTAAATACTGGCGTCGCATGTTTTTACTTACAATTTTGAATCTGTTGCTATTTTAACAATATTTGATCTATAGGCCTACAATTTTCACTGAATATAGCAAATATCGATGTAGTAATGAGTGTGCAATAGTAGCCAATTCCATATTCAGTAGTTAGTACTAAACCAAACAACTTCCGCCTGGGTCAAAGTTCGATAGAACAGTTAATAAGTTTTGTGATTGATGATAAATTTGAGTGTGTTAATTGTAAACAAAATTAGTTTCAATTGGGCAAAACATGTATGCAATATATTTCATCTAGTACCACTGCGTCAAGTAGCCTTATGCATGAAACATGTATGGAGTACCTGTAATAAAACACTGAAAACATTTTACGGAACTAGGGTAGTCATAGACGCTACCTGTTATCTCAGAAATGATCAGCTTGACCTGCAACACTGTTTCACTTTAAAGGGACATTCCTGAGTTTGCTGCACCTTTTAAGATGCTATTGATTAACAGAGACTTTTTAACGATTGTAATTACATATCAAATATAGTTTTCTGCATAAAATATCAGTGGCTGTATATAAAACGTGTTTCTGGTCGTTCTAATGTTTGTACTTGGTTAAATTTCATCTTATTTCCTAAAATATTGTTTTTTCGTACGTACGAAATTATTTGAAGGCCAAACCCAGTTTGGGCTTCTTACACATATTAAGACGACCAAAAACACATTGAATATACAGACACTGATATTCTAAACAAGAAAATATATTTAATATGTAAGTTTAATCGTAGAAATATTTTATTAGTCGGAAACATCTTACAATGCAGCAAACTCAGGAATGTCCCTTTAAGAGTGAGGGTTGGTAATATTTACATCCAATGTGTTTAAATCGATTGATACGCGGCATGTAGGAGTTTTAGCCACGTATGTTATTATTGTCATCTATGGAATTTGATTTGGTGGTATACACCCAGTAGGGTTATCGTTATTGTAGTGCCACCTGATATATAATATACAATGTATGACTGATGTGTATTGTTGGTTAGTTTGTTAGTTTTGTTTGGGGTTTTTTGTTCTTTCTTCTTCTTCTTCTTCTTCTTCTTCTTTTTTTTTGTTGGGGGGGGGGGGGGGGAGTTTGTTGGGGTGGTTTTTTTAAAAATATTTTTATTTTTTTAAATTTTGTTTTTTTTGGGGGGTTGGTTGGGTTCTTATGTGGGGTATGTTGTTTAATTGAGGTTTCCTTTTCTTGCTGTTGGTGGTGGTGGGGTTATTTCTATTTTGTTTGTTTGTTTGTTTGTTTGTTTGTTTGTTTATAATAAATTAGTCCCTCACAAAACCTAGACGAGACAAAACGCAGACGTGAAATTTGACAGACAAAAAACCTAACATGCTTATAAAATACGTCCTTTTTGTCTCGCCTTTACGATGAAAACATGCGAGATATATTTATTACTTTTACGACGGCGGCGGCGACGGCGTCAATTTCTGCGTTAATGTTTAATGTTACAGTTTTACGATTAGATCAGTTTTTCCCAAACTATAAGACCTAGGTAAATGAAACTTGGTTGTTATTTTTTTACAATTAAAAAATTGTTTAATTAAACATTTTTAATTAAAATACTTTTGCATTTAGCTTAACTTTTAAGTTTTGTTTTTAACTCCATTTCTCACAAATTATAAATTCTAGATTGATCAAACTTGTCCCAGTGGATGTTCATCACATGGCATGTGGACAGATTTTAAAATTAATTAATTAATTAATTAATCATTTTAATTAAAATATATTTGCTTTTTGCACAACGTTAATGTTTCACGTTTAGATCCGTTTCCCAAAACCTATAAGTCCTAGATCAATAAAACTTGGTTTATGGCTGCACCTATGGATATTCATCAGAGGCCTCGCTTGGTGAGACCAATTTCGAAGTTACACGTTTACATTTCAAATTAAACCGGGAGGTTTTAATATACACTCTTTGATAATGTTAAACTTACTGCATCCAGTAACAGCTTTGGCTGCCGTTTCAGAAGCTGTGATGATGTCAGTCTTAGTCTTTGTGTCGTCACACCCAGCGTCCTTGGCCGTCCAAAGACAATTCAGCTCTACCTTGCGTGCTCTGCAAAGAATTTCATCTCATTTCATTTCAACTTATTTTTGTGCTTATATCTAATTAAGGTTCAAGCACGCTGCTGTCCTGGGCACACACCTCAGCTTTCTGGGATGTCTGTCTAGGACAGTGGGATAGTTGTTAGTAGTTAGTGAGAGAGACGAGGGTGTAGTGGTCTTATACCTTCCCATTGAGTCGTTAAAACTCGCTCTGGGCGGGAGCCGGTACTGGACTGCGAACCCTGTAACAACCAGCCTTATGTCCGATGGCTTAACCATGACACCACCGAGACCAGTGCAAAGGATTTGCTTTCTCTTTACTTTTATCATAATTTGAAACAAAACAAAAGAATTGTAAAATGAAACAGCAAAAACAAGACAAACGAAAACAGATGGAAGCAAAAAGGAAAATAATATTTTCACGCATAAAGAAAGTGAGAACTCTTTAAAAACTAGAAAGTTATATTTGCAATTCATTCGAAATTTGATACTGTGAAATAAAATTTTGACCCCTATGAAATTTTCAGTGGTGATCCTTGACTATATTATTAAAGTTATCGGCCTCCTCGATGTTGACAGTATACTAATATAGGATACAATCATCTACACCAGTCTTGAATATGACGTTTGAAAAAAAACAGAAAAACGATTGGCACAGTGTTTGTCCTTCATTCATACTTTTCGTGACGCATTACATTAGATCACCTGTAGTAAGCAGAATTCGGAACGTATATTTATGTTTCATATCTCATTTTAACAACAGAACATATGCCTTTACGGGTTTATAACTAATTAACACAAATACATCACACTGATTATTTATACGAGACAGAAGTATTGCAAAACGTCAACAACAAAAAAACGTTTTGAAAACACTTTCTATTCATAAGCGCTAAAAGTTCCTTTATGAGCGCGCAACAATTCTCGAAAGGTTTACCAAATATATCCTCTGAAAATAACGTAACTGATGCAATAGATAATGTTGCACATAACAAAACAAATTATGGAAGCAAACCATATTCAGACAGAGATGTCGACGCCTCGGAAATGTTCGACATATGAATGAAGGAAGGAAAATGTTTTATTTAACGATGCACTCAACACATTTTTTTTAAAGTTATTATTTAAAGTTATGGCGTCGGACATATGGTAAAGAACCAGACAGATAATGAGAGAGGAAACACACTGTCGCCACTTCATGGGCTACTCGTTTCGTTTACTATAGTTCCGGAAAATTGCATGCTTGTGACCAGTGAAAATGTTACAAATTGGAAAAAGAACGTAGTTTTGTATCTTCCGCCGTAGTTATGCATATTTTACGCTCAAATATTTCATACATAATGTTTGATTTGTCAAATCCGTCTCTAAATTCGATATATTATTTTTCTTAAAATTCAGAAAAAGTGTAATATGTTTATACATAAATACATGTAAAAAGGTCATAGCAAAAAACAAACAAACAAACAAACAAACAACCAACCAGTGTCTTCTAGTCAAAATGTCAAAAAATTAATATATTTATGTTGTCATTTTGGCGTTTGTGACGTTACCGTAAGAGGTAAGGACATTGAGCGTAACCTCAATGTGCTTTCCAAACAAGTAGGGCCTAGCGTAGTTAACAATCATTAAAGCAAAGTAAAGTAATTCAAAGTAAGGCAGAGGGAGTAAAGCAGAGTAGAATGAAATGAAATAAAATGAATAAATAAACAACATACATTCCGAAAAATACAATGATCAAAACATATTTGAAAAACAAAAACACCTTATTTCTATGTTGATGACAATCACCGAACCGCCAGAATGATACATTTAAAAATAGCGTTTACGATGAAATGTCGGTCACGTGATGACTGCACGTAAAAACATACGTACGTGCATTTCAGTGGGTCGGAACTAACGTCTGCTTTTTTAAAATTGACTTGGCACGTGCAAGTGTCGGTCAAATCTGCAAGATAACAACATGTTATTATTACATTAATGTCCCAGTATTTTGTTTACAAATTATTCAAATACAGCCTATGTGAAATCAGCAGGTTTCATACCACTTTCTATTTCTGATACGACGTGTCGTCTTTTTATTATTATTATTATTATTTTTTTGTTGTTGGGGGATGGGTGGGTGGCTGATGGGAGGCGGTGGGGTGTATTGTTTTAAGTGGGTTAAATGTTTGTTGCAGTGTATGTGATTGATTTATCTGACGTCTGCGTTGATGTCATGCTATATATAGTACTTAAGCGAGAATTACGGCCTTGACCGAACTGAAGGCTAATTCCTTCTGACCACCCATTAAAGTGCTATCCCATACACCTGTTTCCACCACCACCACCACAGTGATCATCATCAGCACCACCATAATCATCATCATCATCATCATTATCATCACCATAACTATCATCATCATCATAAATATCATCATCATTATAATTATCATCATCATCATCATCAGCGTGATTACTGTCCCCATTACCATCACAACCATCATTATCATAAGCATCATCAGCATAATGTGTGATTACCGTCACTATCACCATCACCATCATTATCAACATCATCATCATTATCATCATCATCATTATTATCATTATCATTATTGACATAAATGAAACATTGATAACTTGCCACAAGAACCGGCGGCTTGTCGATCAGTTTCCGCTGTTGTCATCAAATCTTTGACTGTGTTACATCCATCACCACTTGCATCATAAAGACATTTTATGTAGGCCTTAACGGCACTGAAACGATATTCGTACACATATATTAATACAGAATACCACATGAGTGGCCGGTTTCTCTGCTGTGTAAAATGCATACTCAGTGAATACAGATATCGTATAATTATACTAAATATATTGCTTTACTTCCGCAAAATGTGCAGTTGCAGTAGTAGGATTAGAAACTAAGTTAACTTAATGTTCATAATAATTCGCAATTCAGTCGAAACTTTTCGTATACATATGGCATAATTCTGAATGTTTGCAAATTGTTTTCAAATTATGTAGGCGGTGTTTTGATTTACCAAATGAAATCTCATATGGCCATGTGATTTAACAGGCTACTTTCAGAGACATAGACACTTGATGACAGAATAATGTATTTTGTTCTAATACACCTCCAAATCTAAACCAACGTTGCTATGGTCAGAGAGAGAGAGAGAGAGAGAGAGAGAGAGAGAGAGAGAGAGAGAGAGAGAGAGAGAGAGAGAGAGAGAGAGAGAGAGAGAAAAGATCACCAGTGAAGTTAAATTAATCGAAAACATGTTTTATTCACAGAGATTTGCATTTACCGAGACTTAGCCCATATATTGTAAACGTTGAGCTGACGTCGTCATTGACGATTGTAACACCCCCACCCATCGCACCCACACTTTCAATGGCTCAGTGCCCGATGCGCGATCGGTCTGGGATGGATCCCCGTCAGTGGGAAAATTGGGCTATTTCTCGTTCCAGCCAGTGACCCAGACTGGTATATCAAAGTCCGTGGTATGTGTTATCATGTCTGTGGAATGGTGCATATAAAAGATATCTTGTTACTAAAGGAAAAATGTAGCGGGTTTCCTCTCTAAGACTATAACAAAGTCAAAATTACCAATTTTAGTAAAATTGTCCAGGGTTTTTGTGGTAATAAAATACGATATTTTCCCAAATAAAGATTATCTTTAAATATAGCGTATGTTTTACCTCTTGATGATGAAGGTTTGTCAACATCCCATTGTTGTAGATATGGAACATTTTGTCTTAATTTAACGCGGTTAAGAAGCTGATTTATTGAAGAGAAGCTCATTGACAGCCATATATATGAGTGATGCTTAGGTGATTGAATATATCTTGAACATAATAATATATTTTATCCATTTATAGAACTATAAATATATAAAGGTTATTACCAGAGTATTTTGTTTATTTATTTTTTGATATCGTCAATATTATTTATTAGGAATAAAAATTGTATTATGCGAGCCACTGGCGAGCACAATACATTATTTTTATTCCTAATATATGATATTCACGATACCGAAACACACGACGGTAATAATCTCTTTATCATATAATCTCAAGCTTAATAAAACGTAAACTGTACACGCAACTTTAATTCCTGTCCGCCATTACTAGCTATTCAAATGACGTAACAATATGTGTCGCGGTTTCTTTTTGAATGGAAATGACGTTAAACTTGAATGACGTAATTTTGGATATCCTTACATAAAATTAAACTAGTGCTTAACCAGTGGTGGGAATTGGTGAACTGTAAAAAAGAGGGGTCCCGGAAATTCTTGAAATCCCAGGTTAAAATCTGTACCATCTGACACATTTTGGAGAAA
>NC_054707.1:63621593-63649121 GCF_016097555.1 Gigantopelta aegis | reverse complement strand
TTCAAGTCACTAACGCTGTATTATATAGGCTTAAAGACAATAGGGCCGAACTTACCAAGCCCGTCTTTTAATTAAACGCGTGTAAGTGCATGTATGTATCAAGCTTAATCAGCTTAAAGACAATATGGCCGAACTTACAAAGCCCGTCTTTTAATTAAACGCGTGTAACTGCATGTATTAATCAATCTTAATCAGCTGAAAGACAATAGGGCCGAACTTACGAAGCCCGTCATTTAATTAAACGCATGTAGCTGCATGTATTTATCAAGCTTAATCAGCTGAAAGACAATAGGGCCGAACTTACAAAGCCCGTCATTTAATTAAACGCATGTAGCTGCATGTATTTATCAAGCTTAATCAGCTGAAAGACAATAGGGCCGAACTTACGAAGCCCGTCATTTAATTAAACGCATGTAGCTGCATGTATTTATCAACCTTAATCAGCTGCGTTTAATAAAATCAGGCTTCGTAATTTCGGCCAAATATTCTTCCAGAAACACGCAGCTGTACTAGATTGTTATTTAAAGTTTGTTTTGTTTAACGACACCACTAGAGCGCATTGATTTATTTATCATCGGCTATCAAGTATCAGGTGTCAAACATAGTCTTAAAAAGGAAACATTTTTCAGTTAGTAGCTAGGGATCTTTTATATGCACCATCCTACATACAAGATAGCACATACCACGGCCTTTGTTATACCAATCGTGATGCATTGGCTGGAACAAGAAATAGCCCAATGGTCCCACTGAAGGGGATCGATCCCAGACAGACCGCGCATCAGGCGAACGCTTTACCACTGGGTTACTTCCCGCCCCAAGATTGTTACTTATTTCACCACTTAAAGACATTAAGTCATTATATTCATACATAAAACACTCGATTTTCGGGGCACTTTGAAGTCGTGGAAATGGGTGTGCACTCCAGCACCCTCCATCAGGATCCGCATCGGAGTGCCGATGGTGGCAAAGAATACCTAATATACACATTCGAATGTAATTTTTAACTATCTTAGGATCGATCGCCCTCCATGAACTCGGACTTTAACCCGCCCCAAACAGTGCTCCACGACTGGTACATCAGAGGCTATGGTATGCACTATGCTGTCTACGGGAAAGTGCTTTATTGCTAGGAGAGGCACAACGAATTTCCTCTATCCATCAAATGTCGAAATCATCCAGGTGCGTGTGCAAGAATTGATGTATTGGCGTTTAGAGTGTGGTGAGCTAAGTTCCTAGGAGGAGGTCGAGTCATGTTCTCCCGGAATATATAATATATAGAAGACGCGACTGTCACCATATGTTAAATACAAAATAGCCATAGTTTTTTTTTATTGTTTTGTTTAACGATACCACTAGAACATATTGGTATATTAATCATCGGTTATTGGATGTTGCACATTGTTTGGTAATTTTGACATATAGTCTTAGAGAGAAAACCCGCTACATTTTTCCATTAGTAGCAAGGGATCTTTTATATGCACCATCCCACAGGCATGACAGCACATACCACGGCCTTTGATATACCAGTTGTGGTGCACTGGCTGGAACGAGAAATAGTCCAATGGGCCCCGAGAAATGTGGTAAGGTGTTGTTAAAGAACTGTTCGTTTTGTTTCCATCATCAGTTAACAGCGACAACAACAACATGAACAACAAACCTGCAACTCTTGTTTTTATCAGAAATTTTATTTCATGAAGTCCACTAAAGCGACAGTGCACTGCACCAAGCATTGTTCATCAGTGGTGACGTAATCACCACGTCATCAATGTGGGAGTACCGGCAAGCTTAGGAGTTGATTGACAGTTCATTGACCTATGGGTCAATTTTTTTTTTTTATTAAAAGTAATTTTACGATAAATAAAAGTTCACATTTAAATTAAAATAAATTCGTTGAATTTTACTCAATCTAATTAAAATTAGCTCCACTATTACATGTGGATCTAACAGCACCCCGTTGGAGCTTATGTCCAGTTGACCTTGCATTTTCGACCACTCAAAACCTTACTTGCAAAATCATGCCAGTGATTTGAATAGAATTTGAAAACATTAGGGATTATGCCGAGGGTATACGAAATGATTCGGGTAAATTACGAAGTATGCCGGAAACTAATTTCAATATACATTTTATATAAAATTCATTTCAAGACGAAAACAAACCCGTGATGGTATAGCCATAAAATCTGTTTATACTAGTATACAATCCAGAGGTTATTACTGCACTTTTCCCCCTGTTTTTCTTAATGTTTAAAGTTCGCCTATTGCATAAATAATCTCGCCCGATATTTTTAGAATTTGTATGCTACCGAATAACGCTATAAAAGGCGAATTGTAATTGGTCGATATTTGAATTCTAATTTATAGATGAAATGTCACCTGGACATGAGAGTCCACGCAATGCTGTTAGATCTACTGGTAGACCAGTAGAGCTAATTTTAATCAGATTGAATTTTACTTAGAATAAATACGACAGCAATCTAACTAATATTATATATACGTATAATAGTTTATAATATAAATATAACAAATCGCTATACTTGAGTAAGCCAATAGAGTAAAATATTAATAAGAGATACTGAGATACTGGACGGAATATCACAAAAGCTTTAGCATGATCGTGTAGTGTATACGTGTTTGCAACAGCAATGTTATGTGAACACAAATAAATAAACATTTAAAAAAAAACACAACTTTTTAAAATATAAAATATAATAAAATGTTAAACTATTTAAATTTTTAAACCTAGAGATATAAACAAAAGATCAAAGTAATATTATTTACTTTTTCATCCAATTCCCCCACCCCCACCCCCAAAAAGAAGAACCGCGCCTAAATCTAACAACACAAACAGCAATCACAAACCAATATGTCAATAAACTAACAAAAAACATTACAATCTTTATAACCAAGCAATATTTCAGTATTTAAAAAAAAAAAAAAAAAAATATATATATATATATATATATATTAAAAAGCAATTCGCAAAGAAACAAAAAATCTTAAAATACACGAAAATAGGATTTTGTGTAAAGTCATTTTAAATTGAGACACGTTGTATATGTCAATGGAGTGATGTTTTCTCTCCAAGTGAACGTGGCATACACTGTTGTTTACTGCTTGACGAGTGTACTCAGTATCACCAGCACCAACGTCAGTAGCGACATCTGTGACATGACGCCAGCTCCGCCTGAAAGAAAAGGCGTACACACATTATATAATGCAGTCAAACCCGCTCTAAAGGCGACCCCACACGTAACGAGTGCGTCGTATGAGAATAACAACCGATGGAATCGTCATCGTAATGTGGTCTTGTCACAATCGGGTATTTATGACAATCTCGTATGATCATTTATATTGTGTGACGTCGCCTTCACATCGACCTCTGGTAACCAGCAACTTATCTTACAGGCTGCAAAATTACCGGGTTCGCATCGCAAAAAGCGAAGGCAAAATCTTGCGATCGCGATGCAATATTGTAACAATGACTAGCAGTTTGCTATGCATGTTTTTTGTAACCAAATTGATCTTTGAATTGAGATCGCGGGAGATGAACGCACTTAGGGGTGTCGATTTTCCGTGATCGCAGCCAAGGTAACTGATTCGCCAATG
Source organism: Gigantopelta aegis (assembly GCF_016097555.1). NCBI lineage: Eukaryota > Metazoa > Mollusca > Gastropoda > Neomphalida > Peltospiridae > Gigantopelta > Gigantopelta aegis. Next base: position 63,645,515 of record NC_054707.1, on the reverse strand, counting down.
ATAAACATTTTAAAAATTTATCTCAGTGTACAACCTTCTCGCGTGTGTTAGTATTTCAAATAGAAAATACTGTCGGAATACGCGGAGGATGTTTGACGTTTTAACAAGAACAGAGACGTAACGTACTAGTTGCTACGTCATCGTGGTAACCTAATTTGCAAGCAGCTATGACCGTGTACACTGAACTTGTAGCCTACCGTGCACGCAAATATATTATGTTCACGAATTAAATATACCGCGAAAATTGCGAACATACTGATAGCTCCGCAAATTTAATTACGCGTTAAAGGGACATACCCTAGTTTTTAAACACTAAAGCATATATGTAACTATTATAGCCGTTTTTTTATAACTGAAATCATACTTTACTTAGATTTTATGGTTTAGAATATCAATTTCTGTACATTCGAAGTGTTTTTGATCATCCTGGTGTTTTTAGCATCACAAAATACCTTTCTCATATTTAAAAAAATGCACGTGCGTCTGAGAAGTGTCAGTTATGGAGTCGAGTTTTAGCCTATTTTAGAAGGTATTTCACCATTTCAAAGTCACAGACTCATGTTTCATTGAATTGTAACTTTATCCAAATGTGTTATAGGTTTGTAGATTAACTAAACTTGGTGTTAATTTTAACGGGTTGAAACTAGGGTATGTCCCTTTACATATTTCCGATTTAGCTTTGAATAATGCCTATAGATACAAAACACATAGCGCATCGCATGCACTTTATTTTTATCGTCAAATTACCTGCCACGTGGTTTTATACTACAAGTGACACTCGGTGATATGCATGATCTGCGTTCAGCGATAGCCAGTAGTCAAAATATCTGATAATTATTTTGACCGGTTGTCGAAGTGGTCGTTCGGTTTAACTTGTTGCGTCAAAAACAGTCTGACAAACATTAGCGACAAACGGCTGGCTGAACTCACGTCTGGTATCTCGTGACTACGAGATTTCAGTTTGTTGTTTTTACACTGATTATTCTTATATTCGATACATACTTGTGGCTTTCGTTATTTGTAAACCTGAATGCAACCTATGAATACTACTAATAAATAGTATTTGGTCTAGTTTGTGATTTTTCAAGTTTTCTGCATCATGTGTTATCAGACATACATGCGGACAAGACTAACGGCACGCGAACCGCATAGCGAGAATGTCTCGAGTATAATTATATCGTACGTGAAACTGTCATTGAAAGGAGTTCAGTTGATATTGGTCGTTTTTATTTTATTATTGGCAAAAACTATCGTGAAAATGTAAAATGAAAGCTTGATCGCGAATTATTTTAGCCGCGAAAATGTTTGCGTATACATACGATATTATCGACTAATTAACAGCTTGGCGTTTTTAATTTCGAATTGCCTCGGCAAATAATGTTCCGGTAAAATACGTATATATATCGTTTAAGAATTGTCAATTTTCATAACAAAAATGAACACCGAATACGTTGGAATGATCAGCCAAATGAGGAATTTTTCTCGGGCTTCAATCGCACTTTGGATCAGACATACAAATCAACTCAGGAAAGACTAAAAAATCACTTTGAACAAGTTAAATGACCAAGCTGCTTAGCATAACCATTAACAAATATTATTCAGAAATATGTTGTACTATAAAAATTAAACCCTGACATTTCTATGCTATTTTCTATATAGCCAAAAAAAAAAAAAAGTGAGATTCTCTGGGTGTGTGTGTGGAGGGGGAGGGGGGGGGGGCAACTGCCCCCCCCCCCCCTTGACCTCCGGAGGATACGGCCTTGTAAACAAGTGACAGTGATGACCCTTCACATGTACTGTTCTGTACTTGTTTTATTTTGGGGTAAGCAGCCCACAATACAGATACATGTATAAGAAATATGCAATATTATTGAAAAGAATGTGTTTTATTCATGTTTACTCATTTTATTAAAGTGCTAATCAAATTCCAATAGTTGCTAATCAATTCTCCATCCAGTAGGAAAAACTGCTAATCAAAATTAAAAAAAGAATTGCACCCTGTCTTAACAGACCAGCATTTAAAATTCCATAATTGTCTGTCTCTGCCAGTATGTATGTCTGTATATATGTATGTACGTACGCATGTGTGTATGTGTGAGTGTATGCGTACAAACGTGTGTGTGTGTGTGTGTGTGTGCGCGTGTATGTATGTAGAATCAAAATAATATCCAAAGCGCGTTTAAATCAGTTCAAAAGTTTCGAATGGCGTCACACAACTCACAGTTTTATATGTATCGCTTTTATTATTATTCGAAAGGTCAATACATTATCAATATACGTACATTTATAATTTTTTGCAAATTCTATAGCCTTGTTTTGAGCATAATGTAAGGTATACTCAGCCAAAACAAACGTGCATTAACTCTATTTGGATGCAGACACGTTTATATATATATATATAATACTTTGTGGTTGAAGTAGATTTTGTTCTTCTTTACGAAGTGCCGAAATAGCAATGTGTTAGACATCCCAAATAGCCATCTTTTAAAATGTGCTGAGGTGTCGTTAAACATATATTCTTCTTCTTCTTCCTTCTTCCGAGAGCAGTATAAGCAATAAAATCGATACGACTACTACTACAACTACGTACTGCATTTAGCTTTTACAGCAGCATCAGCGACGTCTGTTTTGATTTTGTCCCTCGTAAGAGTTCCGTCACAGCCTTTGTCCGTGCTCTCCTTAACTGCTGTCACACAGGTCTGTAAGGCTTTGGCTGCCCTGTATAGTAATAAGAATAAACAAAGACATCAAATAGGCATAGACCTACCTTTTGTCACAACCAACGACACATTCATCTTTAGTAGTAATAATATGAGTCATAAACAATAAAATACACAAGCAAATTTCAGATATCTTCGATAGTAATCATTTTAGAATGTTGCAAACGTGAAGTCGAGCTTTTTTAATATGATACGTGATTACGTGATACACGATATGCTGGAGAAAAAACCCCTACCCAAAAACCTAGACGGCGTCAGGCAGGGCTAACACGCAGAGCTGACATATTGAAGACAGATAGACAGAACTAACATAGCGACAGACAAACTGACCTAAGAGAGAGACAGATCCAGAGAGCTAACAGACAGACACAACTAATACAGAGACAGACAGAGTTAACAAACAGACATAGCTAACATACAAAGAGTTACCAGACTGGCATAGCTAACAAACACAGACAGAGCTAAGAGACATAATTAGTTAACAGATAGACAGACAGACAGTCGGAGCTAACAGACATACATATAGACAGACTCACAGAGCTAACAGACATACATAGCTAACAGGCAGACAGACAAAGCTAACAGAGAGAAAGACTGACGGATAAACATAACAGACAGATAGACAGACAGACACAGCTAACAGACAGACAGAGCTAACAGACAGACAAAGTGTTAACCCAGAGTCGAACATGTATATAGCTAAATACAAATCCGTACGTGCAGGACTTGTCTTTCGCGGAGATATCAGCTACAGCATATGTCGTCTGACATTTGCACGTTTCGGAAACCGCTGTCAAAAGGAATATATCACTTTTTATAATCGTAACACAAACTAGTAATAGGTTGGGTTTCAAAATAATTATAATCATAATATTAACCCAATATATTTTCATATTCATAACACTGACATGGCCTCCTTTTGTTACTTATATCATATTGATAGTACCTGCTAGGTTAATGGACCACTATAATATCTCTCTCTCTCTCTCTCTCTCTCTCTCTCTCTCTCTCTCTCTCTCTCTCTCTCTCTCTCTCTCTCTCTCTCTCACACACACACACACACTACATAGTCTGTAACACCCCACTAGAGGTTGTGCCCCCCCCCCCACACACACACACTCACACACACATACACACACTACAGAGTCTGTAACTCGCCACTAGAGGTTGTGCCCCCCTACACACACACTACAGTATCTGTAACTCCCCACTAGAGGTTGTGCCCCCCCCCCCCCCCCCCACACACACACACCCGTAATCGTTCCTAAGGGCCTGAATACATCATGTACACCAATGCTTGTCGTAATACTGGTACATTTATAAACATTGTAGGCCATAATTAAATTCTGATCACTTACGTGGTATACAAAAATATATGAAAGGTATATTAAAGGTTGAAACAGTAGCTATAAAACAAAAACAAATATTTTGTTTAGGTGTACACCATTAAGTTCAACGCCATTTAGAACGGTTAACAATTGGTTCAAATTCCTGTAATTGTTTTTATATCGTGATCCTTTATTGGGTGACATTTATTGATGGAATCAGTTTGCACCAGGTTTATAATTGCTTTTAACTTTGGAATCCTTTCGCCGATTGCTTTAATATGGTGCATACACTTTTACGAAGTGATACTGTTTAAACTGCACCTACACTTTTACGAAGTGATACTGTTTAAACTGCACATACGCTATTAGGAAATGACACTGTTTAAACTGCACATACGCTATTAGGAAATGATACTGTTTAAACTGCACATACACTTTTACGAAGTGATACTGTTTAAACTGCACATACGCTATTAGGAAATGATGCTGTTTTAAACTGCACATACACATTTACGAAGTGATACTGTTTAAATTGCACATCTCTGTGTTCATAAACGTGATAACAGAGCAAGGTAGAAATCTGTTAGCATATACATGTACCATTAAATTTAATTGTCTGTAAAAGTTTCATGCTATTAAGGAAAATATTGTAAATTAGGTTATGGCATGTATTACAAAATGTTAAAGTTACTGTGGTGGACTAATGTCGCTATCTACTTTAAAAACGTGTCTAAGAGTTATGTGGAATGATTTATGTTTTCACTATTCAGCATATGAAAAGAGACATCATGGCTTTGTCATTTTAAACTCAGGTTCAGTCCCAAAACCCAGACTTTCTAATTTGCATATTGATAAAGAAAATCATATAATATGTCCAAAATTATTATATTAGTGTATATTATTGTACATATTCAATGGCGAAGGAATTGTAGTTAGACTTACTGCATCCAGTAACACCGGTGGCTGCAGTTTCAGAAGCCTTGATGATGTCAGTCTTAGTCGTTGTACCATCACACGCAGTGCTTGTGGCACTCAAAAGGCAATTCAGTTCCGTTTTGTATGCCCTAGAAATTAATTGCGTTATCTTTACCTCTAACTTCACTTAAAACAAAAGGCTAAAAAAAAAAAAAAAAAAATAATAATAATAATAATAATTAACCAAGAACAAACACGAGAAACGGGGGGGGGGGGGGGGGGGGGGGGGGGGGGGGGATCAACATTTTTACGCACAAAAAAAAAAAAAGAGAAGAAAACTCTTTATACACCTGGAAATTAATTACGCATCACCTAAATTTGACTGTGTGGCCTATACATCGCAAGCAGCTGTGACCATTTCATGGATACTTAATGTCTGTATGTACTAAGGATATTGAAAACGATTGTCAGCAAGTAGCCTTTGTTTCATCAATGTTTAATCTGTTCTTGGAGGGGCAGAAGAAACCTTAAATATGCAAGAAAATGTATGGTAAATAACATTTTTCTTGTTGGCGTGTGGATAAACATTCATTCATTCATTCATTCGTTAGTTCGTTGGTTCGTTCAGTATCAGGTTTAAAACCCAGCCGGCACGGTCAGCTCTTCTTGGCCTCTATTTTTTGGTTGCAATACAAATCAGGTGGTGATTAATTTATTTCCCAGTGTATACTAGAAGAGTGCATTAGCTGTCCAACTGAAATCAGTTACTAATGTCGCCTGTGAAATATAATTTTGACCCTTATTTTTATGAGGGGGTCGATTCATTCTACCTAAGAAACTGTATTGAAGAAAAAGGAAAATTCGCTTGGAGCAGGGAGGGTTCTGACCCCAACAACACTCCCCTGCACATGCGCCTTTTTAGTTTTAGTTTTACGACACCATTAGAGCACATTTATTTATTTATTATCGGCTACTGGATGTCAAACGTTTGGTAATTCTGACATATAGTCTTAGAGAGGAAACCCGCTACATTTTGCCATTAGTAACAATGGATAGTTTATATGCACCACCCCACGCCCTTTGATATACCAGTCGTGATGCACTGGTTGTGACAGGAATTAGCTTAATAGGCCAACGACGGGTATCGATCCTAGACTGACCGCGCATCAGGCGAGCGCTTTACCAATAGGTTACGTAATATAGGCTACTAAAATAAATATATAAATAAATACATATATTAATAGCATATTATATACCGAACAATACAACTAATGCAACACACACACACACACACACACACACACACACACACAACACACAACAAAAACCCCACAAAACAACCACAGCAACAAAATAAAACAACAGCAACAAAACAAAACAAACAATTTTTCTATCAAATGTTATCCCCAATGTAAGACATGAATTATTATCTGCAAAACCACTGTTTATTAACCTCTCATAATTAAGGCTGGTAGCACGAAGTAACTGTCAATTAAATACTTGAGAATATTCTGTACATATTTTACATTTTATATTGTTTTTCATCACTAGTGAGTAGATTAAAGCATATTACCGTACGTTTTTCAATGAATATTATTATAAATGTTTACACTACGTACGTGCATTTCTTGGGGTCATCAGACATGTCACTTTTGGCAGTGGTCACCTGACACTGACACGTGTCCGACAGTGCTGTAAGAAGATCACGTGATATAAACATTGAGGTAAAAAAAAAAAAAAACCCACACAAAAACAAACAAAAACAAAACAAACAAAACAAACAATAACCCTACTGAATGTAGAACTGTTTAAAACATATCGGGACTATAGCTTTAATATTTAAAACACATTAATATATGGATATTTGCCACCGTCAGTAAAAATGTTTGGCCTATAGGTCCAATATAGTTAAAATAGCAATATATTCAAAAGTGTAAGTAAAAATATGCGACGCCAAAAGCTAAGTGGCCCCCCAAAAAACGATAACCCTACTAAATATGGAATTGTTCAAAACGTATGTGGACTGTAACTTTAATATTGCACACTCATTATTGTCAAATATTGTTAAAATAGCATCAGATTCAAAATTGTAATTTAAAAATGCGACGCCTAAAGCTAGGTGAAATAAATGTATCTACTTTTGTTTACTTGAAAAAGTGGTCAATGTTTCCACCGTCTTGCTCGTTAACTGCCCTCAAACGTTGTGGGTTTTTTCCATGAGGAAATTGATTTTTTTCAACGTAATTTCTTCCCATTACACTGTTATGTTGTCATTTAATATTTCATTCTACGTGAATACTGGCGTCGCATGTTTTTACTTACAATTTTTAATCTGTTGCTATTTTAACAATATTTGATCTATAGGCCTACAATTTTCACTGTATATAGCAAATATCGATGTAGTAATGAGTGTGCAATAGTAGCCAATTCCATATTCAGTAGGTAGTACTAAACCAAACAACTTCCGCCTGGGTCAAAGTTCGATAGAACAGTTAATAAGTCTTGTGATTGATGATAAATTTGAGTGTGTTAATTTTAAACAAAATTAGTTTCAATTGGGCAAAACATGTATGCAATATATTGTATCTAGTACCACTGCGTCAAGTAGCCTTATGCATGAAACATGTATGGAGTACCTGTAAAAAAGCACTTTTTTTTTTACGGAACTAGGGTAGTCATAGACGCTACCTGTTATCTTAGAAATGGTCAGCTTGACCTGCAACCCTGTTTCACTTTAAGGGTGAGGGTTGGTAATATTTTACATCCGTTGTGTTTATATCGATTGATACGCGGCATGTAGGAGTTTTAGACACATATGTTATTATTGTCATCTATGGAATTTGATTTGGTGGTATACACCCAGTAGGGTTATCGTTATTGTGGTGCCACCCGATATATAATATGACTGATGTGTATTGTTGGTTAGTTTGTTAGTTTGTTTTGTTTGTTTGTTTTTGGAGTTTTTCTTTGTTTGTTGTTGTTTGTTGTTGGGTTTGTTTGGGGTATTTTTTTATTTATTTTTTTAGGGGGGGGGGGGGGGGTTCTGGTCTTTTGTCGTTTTAGGTTGGTAGTTGTTTGTTTTGTTGGGGTTTTTTTTTGGGGGGGGGTTTTGGGGGGGGGCAGTTGGGTTGTTATGTGGGGTATGTTGTTTAATTGAGGTTTCCTTTTCTTGCTGTTGGTGGTGGTGGGGTTATTTCTATTTTGTTTGTTTGTTTGTTTGTTTGTTTATAATAAATTAGTCCCTCACAAAACCTAAACGAGCCAAAATGCAGACGTGAAATTTGGCAGACAAAAAACCTAACATGGTTATAAAATACGTCCTTTTTGTCTCGCCTTTACGATGAAAACATGCGAGATATATTTATTAGTTTTACGACGGCGGCGGCGACGGTGTCAATTTCTGTGTTAATGTTTAATGTTACAGTTTTACGATTAGATCAGTTTTTCCCAAACTATAAGACCTAGGTAAATGAAACTTGGTTGGGGTTTTTTAGAATTAAAAAATTGTTTAATGAAACATTTTTAATAATACTTTTGCATTTAGCTTAACTTTTAAGTTTTGTTTTTAACTCCATTTCTCACAAACTATAAATTCTAGATTGATCAAACTTGTCCCAATGGATGTTCATCACATGGCATGTGAACAGATTTTAAAATTAATTAATTAATTAATTAATTAATCATTTTTAATTAAAATATATTTGCTTTTTGCACAACGTTAATGTTTCACGTTTAGATCTGTTTCCCAAAACCTATAAGTCCTAAATCAATAAAACTTGGTTTATGGCTGCACCTATGGATATTCATCAGATGTCTTGCTTGGTAAGACCAATTTCGAAGTTACACGTTTACATTTCAAATTAAACCGGGAGGTTTTAATGTACACTCTTTGATAATGTTAAACTTACTGCATCCAGTAACAGCTTTGACTGCAGTTTCAGAAGCTGTGATTATGTCAATCTTAGTCTTTGTCTCGTCACACCCAGCGTCCTTGGCCGTCCAAAGACAATTCAGCTCTACCTTACGTGCTCTGCAAAGAATTTCATTTCAACTTATTTTTGTGCTTATATCTAATTAAGGTTCAAGCACGCTGTCCTGGGCACACACCTCAGCTTTCTGGGATGTCTGTCTAGGACAGTGGGATAGTTGTTAGTAGTTAGTGAGAGAGTCGAGGGTGTAGTGGTCTTATACCTACCCACTGAGTCGTTAAAACTCGCTCTGGGCGGGAGCCGGTACTGGACTGCGAACCCTGTAACAACCAGCCTTATGTCCGATGGCTTAACCATGACACCACCGAGACCAGTGCAAAGGATTTGCTTTCTCTTTATTTTTATCATAATTTAAAACAAAACAAAAAAATTGTAAAATGAAACAGCAAAAACAAGACAAACGAAAACAGATGGAAGCAAAAAGGAAAATAATATGTTCACGCATAAAGAAAGTGATAACTATTTAAAAACTCGAAAGTTATATTTGCAATCCATTCGAAATTTGATACTGTGAAATAAAATTTTGACCCCTATGAAATTTTCAGTGGTGATCCTTGACTATATTATTAAAGTTATCGGCCTCCTCGATTTTGACAGTATACTAATATAGGATACAATCATCTACACCAGTCTTGAATATGACGTTTGAAAAAAAACACGAAAAAACGAGTGGCACAGTGTTTGTCCTTGAATCATACTTTTCGTGACGCATTACATTAGATCACCTGTAGTAAGCAGAATTCGGAACGTATATTTATGTTTTATATCTCAAGTTAACAACAGAAAATATGCCTTTACGGGTTTATAACTAAATAACACAAATACATCACATTGATTATTTATACGAGACAGATGTATTGCAAAACGTCAACAAAAAAAGCGTTTGAAAACACTTTCTATTCATAAGCGCTAAAATTTCCTTTATGAGCGCGCGACAATCCTCGAAAGGTTTACCCAATATATCCTCTGAAAATAACGTAACTGATGCAATAGATAATGTTGCACATAACAAAACAAATTATGGAAGCAAACTATATTCAGACAGAGATGTCGACGCCTCGGAAATGTTTGACATATGAATGAAGGAATGAAAATGTTTTATTTAACGATGCACTCAACACATTTAAAAAAAAGTTATTATTTAAAGTTATGGCGTCGGACATATGGTAAAGAACCAGACAGATATTGAGAGAGGAAACATACTGTCGCCACTTCATGGGCTACTCGTTTGGATTACTATAGTTCCAGAATATTGCATGCTTTGTGTCCAGTGAAAATGGTACAAATTGGAAAAAGAACGTAGTTTTGTATGTTCCGCCGTAGTTATGCATATTTTACTCTCAAATATTTCATACATAATGTTTGATTTGTCAAATCCGTCTCTAAATTCGATATATTATTTTTCTTAAAATTCAGAAAAAGTATAATATGTTTATACATAAATACATGTAAAAAGGTCATAGCAAAAAAACAACAAACAAACAAACAATAAACCAGTGTCTTCTAGTCAAAATGTCACAAAATTAATGAGGTTTAATATTTATAATTAAACTGGTTTATTTTAGTATTTTCGCATGTGTGCTGTGAGACCTCGGTGTGGTACATGCTTGCCGAGTTACTCCCCCCTTTTTTGATCTCTGTTTCACTCTACCTCGTGGTTGTAGGAAGTTTTTCTGTTTGCTGAATTTTTCAAAGAAAAACGCGTGGTATTTGTCGTCAGAAGCGGATCGCTAAGTTTTAGTCGTTGTTTATACTATCTGTAACTGTTACTGATTCATTATGCCGCCAGTTCGGCGCAGCGTACGCAAGTCATGTCGGCAGGGGCGCGGGACCGAGAGGGGGGGGGGGGGGGGGTCGCTCTAGCACAGTATCGGCAACAAGGCGCGGAGAAACTTCAGGTGTAGGCGTTACCCCGGTGACAGAACCCGTAGTGTCTGCTGCTGTCGCAGCAGAGGCGACGACGACCGGTAGGACAGGTGAGAATGTGTGGAGACAGTTGTGTTCAACTTCTAATAACGCTAGGGAGGAGAGGCCCGTTTTGGCTTCACGGGATCCTCCGTATATCTCTGAAGAGTTTAATGTAAGTGGGAACCCTGATATTTTGGTATTAAATGAAGATGACATCGCATCACATGTGCCAATGGTAATGCGCCAAGAAATATGGGCTAATCAGTACATAAACATAGCATTACTTTTAAAAGGTGCGGTTGATTTGCAGGAACATTTTGAGGGTGGTAGTTTATTTGTGACTGGGAATGGGGCAATTGAAGCTCGTCCACGGGTTAGTAAGGATAAAATTCCCTCTGTTGAAAAATGGACAGATGCTTTTATCATTTTTATGCATATTTATATCCAGAAATTCTCTGAGAAAGCTACTGAGCTTACTCAGTACATGTCGGTTATTAGAGATGCTGCTACCCGAACACAGGGGTTTGGCTGGAGGTCGTATGATGAGCAGTTTCGTTTACGTCAGGCAATTACCCTGCAATCATGGGGAAAAATCAACAGTGCTCTGTGGCTTCGCTTGCTATCTGTTCCTCAGGTTGCCCAGCATTCTTTTTCACCAGGCAACAGTCCTGCCCAAGGTAGCAAAGGATTATGTTTCGCATTCAATAAGGGGAATTGCAAATGGAAATCGTTTCATTTTCAACACTTGTGTACTAGTTGTCAGGGGAACCATTCAAAAATGAATTGTCCTCGTGTGTCAAATGACCAGTCCTTTCGTAACAGCTGGAGTGCACGAAGTTGTAATCGAGGCAGAGGTGGGGGAAAAAGGGAATACTAGTAAATTTAGCTTGGGTTTTACACCAATAAAGCTTGATGTTCTTCGATCAGAATTGCAGTCTTATTCGCCTGTTATTGCCCAGGAGTTGTTTGATGGTTTTGCTAATGGTTTTCATTTATATTATACAGGCCCCCGTGTGCCAGTTGATGCAAAAAAATTGAAATCAGTTACTGACAATATCCCCATAACAAAGCAAAAAATACATAAAGAAGTGAAAATGGGTAGAGTTGCAGGACCTTTTATTGCCAGACCCATTGCAACCTTACGCATATCACCATTGGGTTTAGTGCCAAAGAAAACGCCCGGTGACTTCAGGGTAATACATCATTTGTCTTATCCTCCGAATGTTTCGGTGAATGATTTTATTGATCCTCAGTTGTGTTCAGTTTCTTATACCTCATTTGATGAGGCTGTCTATATGATAGAGGTTGGGTAAAGGTGCACTTTTGGCCAAAGCCGATATAAAGTCTGCTTTTCGGTTATTACCTGTTTGGCCTGGTGAATTTGATTTGTTGGGTTTTAAGCTTGATGATAATTATTTCTTTGACAAGTGTCTGCCCATGGGTTGTTCCATTTCCTGTGCAACATTCGAAAAATTTGCCACGTTTTTAGAATGGGCTACCCGACAGCATTTTCCTGGTGGGGAGCTGATTCATTATTTGGATGATTTTTTGTTTGGTGGATCAGCGGGTACTAAACACTGTCAGAACAATTTAGACTGTTTTCTTTCCTTGTGTGATAGATTGGGGGTTCCCATTGCAGAAGATAAGACACAAGGCCCACAGACAGTCATTTCTTTTCTTGGTCTTGAAATTGACACTGTTCATATGTTGATAAGAATTCCAACGGTGAAAGTGACAGAAATTGTTGATAGGATTTTAGACATGCTGAAGGGGCAGAAAACTACTCTCAGATCAATGCAATCATTACTGGGCGTTTTAAATTTTGCATGTCGGGCAATTGCCCCGGGTCGTACTTTTTGTCGTCGGCTGATCAATGCCACCATTGGGCTATCAAAACCTAACCATCATTTGCGGTTGACAGCTGAATTGCGAGCCGACTTGAAATTGTGGCTAACGTTTTTCAAGTCTTTCAATGGAATCTCGGCCTTTCGCAACCAGTTCTGGGTTTCCAGTGATCATGAACATCTGTTTACTGATAGTTCTGCTAGACAGGGTAATGGATTTGGGGCCTTTTACAATGGTAGTTGGTGTTGTGCTGCCTGGCCCAAATTCTGGTTTGAGAAGGGATATGCAATGGACATCACATTGTTGGAATATTTTCCGATTTTGGTCTCTACATTCATTTGGGGGGATAGACTGTCCAACAAAAAACTGATATATCATTCTGACAACCAGGCCGTGGTTGCCATAATAAATTCCATGACATCAAAATCCAGTATATTTTTAACCTTACTGCGTGTTTTTTGTACTCCGCTGTTTACAGTTGAACATTTTGTTTAAAGCAGTATATATTCCGGGATGTTTTAATGCGTTAACAGACAGCTTGTCGCGTTTACAGTTCCAGAGGTTTCGACGGCTAGCACCACAGGCAGACAGAGAGCAGACAACCTTTCCAGCATGGATGTGGTCCATCTTCACCATGAACTTGGAAGATTGTTAGAAGCTAGCATGTCTAGCAGTACCAGAACTGTATATGCTAATGCTTTCAGAAATTTTGTCCAATTTAGACAATCACTGCAACTTCCAGACATGTGGCCAGTGCCGCTAGATCATATTTTATTATTCATAGCTTTTCATTCTGGTTAAGGGGTCTGCCCCATCTACAGTTGCTAGTTATGTATCCGGTCTTAGTTATGTCCATAAGTTGAGGAGGTGGGAGGATCCAACTTCCTATTTTTCATAGTTTAGGAAATCACTTGAAGGTTTAAGGAGATTAAATCGCCAGTCCGATAGTAGGGCCCCGATTACTTACAATATGCTCATGCAAATTCACACAGAGTTAGAGAAAATATGTTCATCAATGTATGAAGTGCTTTTATTTAGAGCTGCCTATTGTTTAAATTTTTTTTGGCCTTTTTAGGGTGAGTGAACTGATCTTTACTTCTCACATTGCATCCCAGAGGCCTGTATTGTTGGGGGATGTTACTTTAAATGCTGGCCAGGATTCCAGTTTGGTTGGTTTCATTTAAAACATTCCAAAACTGACCAAAGAGGTCAAGGTGTGAAGGTGCACATTCCTTACATCCCAGACAATCAAATCTGTCCTGTTACAAATTTAAAGCAGTTCCTTTTGGTTAGACCGTCTACATGTAAAAATAATTACTTGTTCATACACCAGAATGGCAAACCTCTAAATAGGTATCAATTTAGTGCTGTGCTTTCAAAGGTAATTGTCGCTTTGGGATTACCGCAGGCACACACTACAAGTCACATTCTTTCCGTATAGGAGCTGCCACAACATTGGCTATGAGCGGAATTTCTCCTGAAATTATTAAAGGATTGGGGCGGTGGAAATCTAATACTTTTTCAAAAGTACATTCGTCCGGTCATTTAAAATCTGAGATGAATTATTGTATGTGTGTTTGTTAATCTATTTCTTCGTGAGTTTTGCAGACATATGGCTGGTTGGATCCTCGATAATCTTTTGGGCTAACCAAAGAGCAGTATCAACTCTGGATCGTCATTTGAGATTGGCTAACCTAGGCGTCTATATAACCTGGTTGGGACGTCGAGGATTGAGGTGGACTGGTGTTTTTAAATCTTGTTAATAACCATCTTTTACCATTGTCACAGCCACAGTACATTTTACTGCATGTAGGTGGCAATGATCTGGCTAATTGTTCTACTTCAGATTTGTGTGCTCTCAAGTTGAGCGTGACATTCAACTGCTAGCTCAGTTGTTGCCCAACGTGTGATTGTTTGGTCAGATATTCTCCCAAGATTAGTTTTGGAGGGGTGGCAATAATGTGAAATCCATAGAGAAGAAGCGTAAGCGAGTAAATAGATCAGGCACAGAAAGCAGTTTTGCAGACAAGAGGGCGGGTTGTCAGTCCAAGTTGGTTCTTTAGGGAAGATGGGGTTACATCCTAGCCGAAATAGGAAATGCTATTTTCGTAAACACACTGCAGGGAGCCCATAGAGGCTTTTGGTACTAAACCCAATAATTTTGTGGATAGGCCGCAGTATAGGCCGCAGTATCATGGAGGTATGGGGCTTTGAGAGCTGTATAGACAGCTTGAGGGCGGAATATGGTGGGAGGTGGTATCTACTTATGGTTTTAGGTTTAATTGTAATGGTGTTAGGTACACCCTGTAAAGTGGGTTTTTTTCATTTATCCGGGTACCCAAAGGTAGTGCCTCTATGTTCCAGGGACCCTGGGGGGAAAAATTTTGGTTGCCCTGGGTTTTTGGGGTTGGTCCGGGGTTTGGTATACTTGGTGGGTTTACTCCTTATGGTTTTAGGTATTTGTTTTTCCCCGGGAGGTTTGGGTCTTTGGGTCCTAACCTTTTTGAACTCGCTTGGTTACCCCTTAAAAACCCGGGAATTAAGGCTGTCCATGGTTTTAAAATAAGTTTTAATAGTCTGCCACCTATTTTATTATTTTTTATTTATTTTGTAATAAATGGGCCATATTTAAAATGAAGTTATTATTTATAAAAAAACTTTAAATTATATTTATGTGTCTTTTGGGGTGGGGGTACCTGAGGTAAACCCCTTTGGTTTTTCCAAACTTTAGGGTTTTCGGTTCCCCCATTTCCCAAAATAAAGAATTAAATAAAAGGGAGTAAAAATGAATGAAATGAAATAAAAGAATAAAAAAAAATACCCCCCCCCAAAATAAGTAAAAACATTTTGAAAAACAAAAAATTATTTTATGTTGAGGAAAATACAAACCCCAGAATTAAATTAAAAATACTTTCGTGGAAATTTGTGGTTTCCTGAGACTGGTAAAAACCGAAAGATTTATGGGGAAACTAACCCTGTTTTAAAAAGACTTGGGTGGCAATGTCCCTCAAATTGAAGTAACCAAATACAAAACCCTATGTGGATAAACAGGTTTTCCCAAATTTTTCCTTTTTTTTTTTTTTTTTTTTGGGGATGGGGTTGGGGGGGGTGAGGTACTTAAAGGGGTTGTTTTAATTTATCGGTCCGTTATGTCATGCTTATTGTACTTAAAGGGAGAAACGGCCTGGACCAAAGAAGGTTTTTTTGAACCCATTGGGTGTTTCCCTAATGTTTCCACCCCCCAACAATGTAATAACCCCCCAAATTTCCAATTTTTTTCTTTCCGTTTTTCCTTTAACCCATTAAATAATTAAACTTATTTCACCCAAAACTACCAAAGGAAATATCCTTCTAACCATATTGGAATTAATATATAATTTAATAATCTTTCATTATCAATTAAGAAATAAAATATAATTGAAAACCCTTTTTGGTCATTTTGCGTTGACAAAGTTTTGATTTGGCATAGCACCCGTTAAACAGGTTTGGGCCTTAACCGGATAAAACATTAGAAATAATTAATAAATAAGGGGGGGTTTTAAAGCCGGTAAAATGAATATATGAATACAAATGAATTACAAAACATTTTACCAAAATTAATTCAGTGAATTAGAAAACAAGAATTAATTTTAAAAATGCTTTACGAAAATTTCGTAATTATGATAATTTAATGTTGCAATTGTTTCAAAGTAGGGGTTTTTTTTACCAAATGTTTCCAATGGCAGGATTTAACCTATTTCAAACTAGAACGTACAGGTTATATTTTCTTCCCTTTTTCTCCCTTGGGTTGGGAGGGAGGGGAAGGGGGGAGGGGGGGGGAAAGGAAAAAAGGGAGGGGGGAGGGAAGCAAAAGGGGAAGAGTAGTTAAAGAAATAAGGTTTTTTTTTTTTAAAAAGTGGGAAAAAAAAAAAACTGAATTAAAAACCCAAAATTTTTATTTCCCGATCATTCGGGATTACCCTTTTTAAAATTTATTCCCCCACCATACCCAAAAAGGTAATCCAAATCCATTGGGTTTCGTCTTAAATCCCTTTTTCATGGGAAAAGCTATTCAAATGACGTAACAATATGTGTCGCGGTTTCTTTTTGAATGGAAATGACGTTAAACTTGAATGACGTCATTTTGGATATCCTTACATAAAATTAAACTAGTGCTTAACCAGTGGTGGGAATTGGTGAACTGTAAAAAAGAGGGGTCCCGGAAATTCTTGAAATCCCAGGTTAAAATCTGTACCATCTGACACATTTTGGAGGAAAGGACGATTAAAATGCGACGAAACGCAATGTTCCTTGAGAGGAAAACAGCTGATCCGAGGAGAATTCCCACCCCTGTTAACGGTTGTTGTTGTTTGGCTTTTTTCTGAACGCTGGACAGCTTTTAATGTAAAGTTGCTATTTAAATGTTTTCGAATGATAACTATGAATGTATACGTCAATTATGGAGCGTTACCGTGGTACATTCGCTTAAATGTCAATAAACGTACTGCCGTGATTTCGATTAATTTACATCTAATTTGCAAGGTTATCAAATTCCGACAGTACGTGATCTGAAAAGTACACTGGATATGCTAGCTAATATATGATACACCTTTTTATCCCTGAAAACCGGACCCCTCTAAAAACCGGACACCTCTGAATATCGGGCGTTTATTCTTGTAAGATTACTTACGTGCAGTCCTTGGTGGTATAGGCCGTCGTGCACTCGGTACACGTGCCAGCGTAACTTCTGTCGTATGACACTGAAACACAAATTAATCATAATAGCAATACACTTTTATAAAGTAAAAAACAAAAAACAAAAAAGCTAACATTAGCATAAACAAACGCGAAGCTATAGAGTTGCCAATTTAGGGCGGAAGGTTTGAGAAGGGTGTCTGCACAAACTATTCGGAACCGACTTCGAGAAGCTGTTTTACGGGCTAGGAGACCGTATGTTGGCCCCATCCTGCGACGTCAACATCGACATTTACGTATTCGCTGGTGCACGAATGTACAGGGGTGGAACTTGGGAGACTGGCGGCGAGTATGGTTCATCAACGTGTCACGTTTCCTTCTACAGCGACGTGATGTACGACAACGTGTTTACAGACGCCGCAATGAACGTTTTGCCAACAACTGCGACGCCCAAGTTGACAGATTCGGTGGAGGAAGTGTCATGATGTAGGGAGCCATCTCATACACCGGCAGAAGTGAACTTGTGTTCGTACAAGGCAACCTGACAGCTGTACGCTACCGGGATGAAATTCGCCGTCACATGCTTCCCATTTTGGATCGACAGAGAGAACTCTTTCAGTAGGACAATGCCAGGCCGCATACGGCACGTGTAACAATGGATTTCCTACAGAATGAGAACATTAATGTGCTGCCATGGCCATCAAGTTCGCCAGATCTCAACTCCATTGAACATATATGGGACGAACTGGACAGACGTGTACGCCAGCGTGACCCCGAGCCTCTGACGCTTCCGCAACTGTCACATGCACTTGCAGGAAGAATGGGCTAGGATTCCACGTGCCCGGATTCAGAGACTCATTCAGTCTATGCCAAGGAGATGCCGTGCAGTGATTGCTGCTGCTGGTGGCCACGCAAGGTACTGTTTGGTGACGAAAACGCCCCCACTGCCGTCAGTCCATAGCAAGAACATTGTTACATACTCATGTCAAATTTGACTGTTATACGATCATAAATAACGAAATTATGCCACTTTGTATTAAAGAGATAATTCCATGAATATTTCGCCTATGCGTTTCTTTTTTGACAGAGTATATATATTATGTATTATATCCCATTAATATATCGGTCATCGTTTGTGAACAAAGGGATGCAACTCAGTTTGAGACTATCCAGGCTAAGAACGCCGCGGCAATATAGTCAGTGTGCTTGTACATATATAAATTCGCGTTGTTAACATGGATTTGACCGGGGACTTTTGAAAGCACGGATCCGTTTTCATAATGAACTAGTACATTTTATGAATAAAACTTTATTTCTTCAAGGTGAAGAACTGACAAAAAGATATGCATGTACATTCTTCCAACAAATACGTTTCTGTTTGATATTAAAATGATAACTACTCCAAACTGTATCTTCTGTAATGAGTCAGTTGAATGATACATGCATTTATTATTTTATTAAAAGGTTGCAAGACTGGAAAAGAATAGTTATAAAATGTACCATGTTAAATATAGTAAATAGATTGAAGATGTTGAATGGAATATAAATTATGTAGATAAAACAAATACCAAAAGAGGGTTCGTTAGCACCTATGTAACAGCCCCTCTCCCAGTCCCCTCTGACGCACTTCGTTAATATTGGACAATTCTCTAAAGAATTCAACAGGTGTGCCCACAACATTCGTGCTGTAACAGTTTTGATAGAAGAATGTCAAAAATTCAACTCGGCTATATACTGCCTGAACTATAGTCCATCGCAACATTATAGGTATATGGTGGCATATATATAATATATTATATATATATATATATATATATATAATATATATATATATATATATAAAAAATCTTTTTTGGTAAATAATTTCAGTTTAGTAGTGAGTAAAAGTGTTTTGGAAATAACCAAACAAAAAGAAAATTACTATTTGTGTGTGCAATTTACAATCGGCTCAGGAATAAATAACTTGTAGTAAATTCCATAGTATGAAAAAAAGGCGTTTCTGTGGGACGGACTATAGGTTTGGTGGCATAATGGTTACGTTGTCGGTTTCTAAGGCTGGTAGTTCTTAGGTAGGTACTGGGTTCGCAGTGGGAAGGAGATAGGCCACTTCACCGACTGACCCATGCCACTGTCCTGGACAAGCAGCACAGATAAAGTTAAAGTTTAAAAAATGTCTTGTTTAACGACTAGACACTAGAGCACATTGATTTATTAATCATCGGCTATTGGATGTCGAACAGTTGGTAATTTCGACATATAGTCTTAGAGAGGAAACCCGCTACATGTTCCCATAGTAGCAAGGATTATTTTATACTGACCATGCCATAGACAGGATAGCATATACCACAGCCTTTGATGTACCATTTGTGGTGCAATTGCTAGAACGAGAAATATTCAAATGGGCCCACCGACTGAGATCGATCCTAAACGTTCGTTGGATATCAGCACAGAAACCTAGTTACTAAAGCCACTGTTCAGAATTTGATGCTGTACATGTAGTAACATATTCCTGGAAAACAATATATTTCTTGTTTGGGAGCGGAATGGGGAGGGTCACAAATACAATGTTTTTAAATTTAATTTTTGATTAAAAGAATAAATAAATAAAATAATTAATAAATAAATAAATACAAAATAAAAAATCCTCCCACTTTTAAAGGCAGACTGTTTTTTTGCAAAATCCGTTGATTGTTTTATGCACTGATGGCAAAATCTACATTTTGATGCATGATTTATTTTTAAAATTACATTCTCTGGTTACCATATTATAACATCATGTATAAATATGAAACACAAGCTCAAATGCACTTTTAAAAAACTCGTGTGTGTTCGCTATGAACGGAGATCGTCAAAAGTATACGCTCGATTCGTCGCCTGTACCGCCATTGCTCGGCAAAGCACAAACGATAGCCTGTTGTCAGTTTCAGTTAACACGTGCGCTTGTGGATTTGAAATTGTAGGGTTCGTCTCAAAAAATGAAATGAGAAATCTTGCGCTGTACGAAGAACGTTCGGTACTAGTCTTTCGTTAAAACCGGTTTGATCTTGACAACGTATTATCGACAATCGTACCTTCCTATTTCAGAATTAATATTTTATAAAGTGTTAGTAGAACTTTCAAAGTTTAGTTTATATACTAGTAACACATTGATCATGTTTATATTTTAAAAATAAAATATACTAACGTAGACAATGAACGTTTTCATTTCTTAATTTTATGTGTGTTAAAATCGACAAATTCAAATAAATATTCTTTCGTTTGGAAAGGGTAAAGTTAGTTTTGTTTAACGACATCAATGTTAAAGCATATTGATTTAAGAGAAAACGGGTGCATGTGCAAGGGGCGGGTATTGGGCGTTGAAACACTTACCTGCCCAAGCTAAAAAAAAAAAAATAAAATTGAAATATATTTTCTGGGGGAGCATCGCCCCATATATAAACTTCGCTCAACACAGTCTATAACCCCAACCCCACTGAAATCCCTGCACATGCGCCTTTTGATTATTTTTCATTTTTTAGCAAGGGATCGTTTATATGTATCATCCCACAGACAGGATATCACATACCATGGGCTTTTATAACCAGTCATGGCGCACTGGCTAGAACGAGACCGCCGGTTTGGGATTTATGCTAGACCGACCGCGCATTTCCAAAAAACACCTTTTTAGGTCTAAGTAATGAATAGAAATAACATATAGTCTTGATAAATGTTACGTAGATCGAACACAACACCCTCTTCCTCTACCCCTAGAGCGTTACGTAATTATTAACACCCCCTTACATGTAACGCGTATGCCAACCGCTGGCCACTGTCAAAATTTCAAGGCAAATCTCCCACCGATCCCTGGAAAGGTGTTGTACCATACCTTTATGGATATAAATATGTTTTGGAGATATGAGACGACCCCTTAATCAAGATAGTTAAAGTTGTTCTAAAACCACGTGAGAAGCTCAGCGCTTGCGCAAATCAAGTAAAGTACCAGTTCTACTGGCGTCCCGCTAAATGAAGAAAAACAAAGCTGGCCATTGAGTTTGTAGTTGACCTAGATAATGTAGATAAGCGAGCATTGCGAAACTATAGCGATGTGGTGGACCTTTCATGTACCAAACAGAACTGAATCATCTATTCTAATTGCTTAAATAATAAAAATATTCCAGGGACTGTAGTTTTAAAATGGTGCGTGATAGAAAACGTAATGTCAAAGCATGCTGTTCCAAAGAGAACCTATTCCACATCTACTGGACGTACTACAAACGATGGTCGATCGGCCCACCATTTTCTTTTTCTACAGCTCAGAAGTTTTGTCTAAGATAAAATGTATTGCATTATTTTTTCAAGTATTAAATTTACTCCCACAATTTAAAGATTTCCCTTTATTGAGAAAGTCAACAGCGGTGGTGTATATAACAAAATGTTTATGTATATAGTCCTCCGTTGTGCAACGGCCCGAGTGTAAATAGTCTTGTCTTGTCTTGACAACTGTACTGGTAAATAAGCTCAAAAAGAAAATCTTGAAAAATAACATTCGAAGATATAAAGAAATGTATTTTCCGAATAACGAGCTGGATTTTTTTTATAGCTCGTAAAATATATAAATGTGTTTATATTTATGCAGCGCCATATAGGAACTATATCTGTAATGAAGGAACACTGTAATGAAGGAACACATACTCTAGTGCAGAGCATGAGTTAAAGTTTTACTTTTGGATGGCTTCAAACGCGATTCCTTGCAACTGGAGAACAAAATAGCAATGTTTTGGATAACAATTTTCAACTGTTTTAAAGGTTATTTTTGTTTTTAAATTGTAGTAGAACAAAGAGGAACATATTGTGGTCCTCAAGTGGTAAGGAGGAGGGGGGGGGGGGGGTGTAGCCCACAACCTTGCACTCACACTCTCGCTAGTTTCATAAGACAAAATTTAGAAAATGAAGATGTTTTTTATCTCCATTTCTAATAGCATCGATGAATACCACACGTCAGTACAAAAGTACTCAGACGTTTGTGTCCAATTTAATAAAAAATACTGAATCCAAAATGTTGCCGTTTTTATTGTCATTATTTTTAATTACTATTATTATTATTATTAAAAATTAAGAAATTGTAACCTATTTTATATTTATTATTTCAAACACGTAAATTGTTATTCAAAATATACTGAAATTGACTATTATTATATTAACCAATTGTTATTTTTATGTTTTAATCTACGTTATCAAAACTGAAATAGACCTCACATTATTATTTAAATATTGAAACGGGAAGATAAAAAATTATTATTATTAAAAATTAAGAAAATGTAACCTATTTTATATATAATTATTTATTTTCATTTAAAATATAGTAAATTGACTATTTTATATTAACACGTAATGTTATTTTTATTTGTTTTAATCTACGTTATCAAAACTGAAATAGACCTCACATTATTATTTAAATATTGAAACGGGAAGATAAAAAATTATTATTATTAAAAATTAAGAAAATGTAACCTATTTTATATATAATTATTTATTTTCATTTAAAATATAGTAAATTGACTATTTTATATTAACACGTAATGTTATTTTTATTTGTTTTAATCTACGTTATCAAAACTGAAATAGACCTCACATTATTATTTAAATATTGAAACGGGAAGATAAAAAAAATCAAAACAATTAATGTCCTAAAATTAAGAAATTAATATTTTAACCAGTAGTATAAATAATAATCATAGTGTAAATTGTCTATTTAATATCTACAATTTCGGTGTGGGGGTATCTGCGAGAGAGATCACACATTATTATTTAAATACTCAAACAGAAAGACATAAAAAATACAAAACAATTTGTATCCTAAATTTCTCGCGCCATCCAGTGCACCACGACTGGTATATCAAAGGCCGTGGTAGGTGCTATCCTGTCTCTGGGATGGTGCATATAAAAGATCCCTTGCTACTAATCGAAAAATGTAGCGGGTTTCCTCTCTCAGACTATATGTCAAAATTACCAAGGTCTGACATCCAATTGCCGATGATTAATAAATCAATATGCTCTAGTGGTGTCGTTAAACAAAACAAAATATTTTTTCTAAAGTGATGACATTAGTATTTTAATCAGTACTGTAAATAACAACCATAGCGTTTACCTTATAACTTATAAACAGAACGCTTTTCTTTTAGACGTAATTAAAGAAAGAAAAAAGAAAGAAGAAGTCAACTTGTCACCATAGAAACCGTTTTCTTCCTGCCGCAAGATGGAATGCCAACAAAACACGCGTAAGTTATGAGCTGCTTTAAATACAAGATCCTAAATTATTGATTAGCTGCGAAATTGTTTTGCAGCCAATAGGTATTAACAATACAAGTCATATTTAGCGAGATAAATTAGGATTTTAAAATATTTTGAATAAATAATACATGCCAGTCGTATGAACAAAAATCCTCCAAAATTGCTTATATCATTTACAATTTGAAATTTTGAAAATAGAAGATATTATGTCATCCACAAGTAGGTCTACATGACACAGAAATATCAGTGTGTTCCTATGTTGTTTTGATTTCA
>NC_054707.1:63604093-63619093 GCF_016097555.1 Gigantopelta aegis | reverse complement strand
GTGGCGACATACTCGCTTCTTGGGGGGCTGGCCAATATCATCGAGTCGCAGTGTTCCCTCTACAGCAGAAATGTCCTTGCGTAGAGATTCAATAAGTGTCCATACTGTGGGATGAGCATGGCCCACAAGGGTACTGAACCTCCGATTCCATGCTTCACACATGTTGTTTGTTCGGGAGCCACCATTCAGTCACATCATGTACATTCCACAGGGAAGGTCTGTACATTGGAGGGATGCGACGCATGCGGAGGGACCTAACAGTGCCATTACTGCTGAGAGGATGTTGGATGCGACGGAATGATCCTGTTACGTAGGTCTGGTCAAAGTAATTTACTCATGCATACATGTTTTTAAAAACAAATTGAAAAATATTGAGTAGGGGGCAAATGACCTGATTCTCAGTAAGCAAAGGGGCAAATGTCTGGGGAGCCAAATGTCCGGGGAGGGGTGTGTGCAAATGACCGCAAGCCGAGACAGACAGACAGAGAGAGAGAGAGAGAGAGAGAGAGAGAGAGAGAGAGAGAGAGAGAGAGAGAGAGAGAGAGAGAGAGAGAGATTGGACCAGTCACCAACAATCGACATTCAGTTCTAGCAAATCGTACTAACAAGTCACGGTTAATTGAAGGAAAGACTTATCTCTGAGGGTGTTGCTTACTGCCAAAGTCAGACTGATGCTGACTACTTAATTTGTAGCACAGCACTGGATTTTGCTAATACTAATGCACGACCAGTGGTGCTTGTTGGCAAAGACACAGATCTGCTAGTCATGCTGATTGATAGGGCAACCACAGACAACATCTACATGCAGTACTCACGAGAGTCAGTTTATAATATAAAGAGAATCCAACAGAAATTGGCACCACAAACTTGGCAACATATTTTGATAGCACATGCCATTACTGGGTGTGATACCACATCAGCGATGTACGGCATTGGCAAAAAGAAGGCTATTGACGTGTTAGGCAAAGGGGACTGGAACATGCTTGATGTATTTAAGCAGAATAATGCCAGTGCCGATGAAATCGCCAGGGTGGGAGAACTGTTCCTGCTGAAGTTATACAATGCCAAACAGTCAATAACTGCACTTGATAAGTTGAGGTATGTGCAGTATATGCAAAAAATGAGCAAGACATCCAGCACGTTCCAACTTCAGATCCTCCCACCTACTTCTGCAGCATCGAAGTACCACTCATACCGAGCCTATTTCACAGTTCAAGAGTGGCTTGGTAATGTTGCTCACTTAAATCCAACTGAATGGGGATGGAAGCTAAAAGATGGAATGCTCACCATCATTTTGAGTGATAGACCCATTGCACCAGAACAGGTATTGTTCATCACATCTTGTGGTTATAAAACAGTATGCGGCAAGAGATGCAAATGCCGTAAAGCAGGCCTCGATTGTACACCTATGTGCTCCATACGTGCCGGACAGACTTGTACAAACTCCTGTCCACTTGATGGTGAAGACACTGACCAATACAATTGTTAAGAGAATTGGTGAGAAAGCAGCCACATATGCTATTATTCAAGCATATAATCATATTATTACCTTGACAGGCTTTAAAGTTGATACTTAATTAATTCATATTTTAATTATAATTAGTGATTGGTGTTGCACTGATGATTTTAAATCAGACTTAAATCATGATATACCTTGAAGGGGCACTTACGTCTTGACCCTAAGTGTCGGGAATCATTTCAAGAACTCGCCACCAAGTCTTACTAATTACCCCAGCAATCTTTCCTTAATAATATTCAGCTAAAAGTATAGTTCTACAGCCTAGATAAGAAACCTCTGGATATACCTGTTAGCGAGTAATAAATTAATTTAAAATAAGGAAAAACTAGCCAGGGTGGTGACGTAAGTGTCCCTTTAAATTTAAATACATAGTCTTTGTAAGGAATTAACTCTCTAAAGCATTATATTATGGTATAAATGAGTTTCCTGTATTCTAAATCCCTGAAAAATGGTATTAAAATGGCATTGTATTCAGTTTACTTCTAAACATAGGTAAACGCATAATGATAATGGCGGCCATCTTTATTTTCTTCCCTCCTGCGGTTAGCTTAGGCAGAATTTTTGGAATGTTTACGGATTATGACTCTGAAAGCATCAATAAACCTTCACTGAAAAATTCAGCTTTCTCTATTTGTTTTCCAGCTACCCATATACCTACCTAATTAGCTACCTAATGCTCCTGTACTATTCTATCAAGCCTCTACTAAGACGCTACCGAAGGCTGCTTTAGCATTAAAAAGAACAGTAAACATTTCATTAAAACGGCAGTATCGGGAATATTTTTATTATTTAAGCATATGGAACAGAAAATCAAATTACGTTTGGTGCGTATATGACGCTGCACTCCGCAATTGTTTCACTACGCTGGCTTATCCAAGTCAAAAACAAAGCCAGTATTTCGAAAGTGGGACGGGCTCCTACCGATCTTGGTTTTCATTGGCTTATCACAAGTGTGGAATTCCCCAACAAGACATCACGTGAGATTTCGCAATTTTTGAACAAATTTAACTGTCTTGATTGAGGGATCGTCTTATATCTCCAAAACATATTTATATCCATAGATACAACGCCTTTCCAGGTATCGGTGGGTGGGGGATTTGCCTTAAAATGTTGGCAGTGGCCAGCTGTTGGCATACGCGTTACGTGCAAGGGGGTGTTACTAATTACGTAACGCTCTAGGAGTAGAGGAAGAGGGTACTGTGTTCGATTTACGTAACATTTTTCAAGACTATATGTTATTTTTATTCATTACTTAGACCTAAAAAGGTTTTTTTTGGAAATGCGCGGTCAGTCTAGGATCGATCCCCATCGGCGGGTATATAAAAGACCATGGTATGTGATATCCTGTCTGTGGGATGGTACATATCAACGATCCCTTGCTAAAAAGAAATGTAGCGGGTTTCCAAGGCGCGTGTGTAGGGATTTCAGCCGGGTTGAGGTTATAAACGGTGTTGAGTGAAGTTTATATGGGGCCATGCTCCCCCAGAAAATACATTTCAATTTTGTTTAAGCTTGGGCAAGTAAGGGTTCGACCTCCAATACCCTCCCCCTGCACATGCACCCGATTCCTCTCTAAGATTATACGTCAAAATTACCAAATGTTAGACATCCAACAGCAGATGGAAGGAAGGATAGGATATGTTTTATTTAACGATGCACTCAACACATTTTATTTACGGCTGTATGGCGACGGATGATTATTAAATCAATATGCTCTAACTTTGATGTCGTTAAACACCCCCCCCCCCAACTTTACCCTTTCCAAGCGAAAGAATATTTATTTGAATTTGTCGATTTTAACACGCAAAATTAAGACGTGAAAACGTTCATTGTCTACTTTAGTATATTTTATTTAAAAAATATATACATGATTAATGTGTTACTAGTATACAAACTAAACTTTGAAAGTTCTACTAACACTTTATAAAAGATTAATTCTGAAATAGGAAGGTATGATTGTCGATAATACGTTGTCAAGATCAAACCGGTTTTAACGAAAGACTATAGTACCGTATCCTCAACCGAACGTTCTTCGTACAGCGCAAGATTTGTCTTTTAATTTTTTGAGACGAACCCTACAATTTGAAATCGGCAAACGCACGTGTTAACTGAAACTGAAGACAGGCTGTCGTTTGTGCTTTGCCGAGCTATGGCGGCACAGGCGACGAATCAAGCGTATACTTTTGACGATCTCCGTTCATAGCGAACAAAAACGAGTTTTTTAAAAAGTGCATTTGAGCTTGTATTTCATATTTGTACATGATGTTATAATATGGTAACCAGAGAATGTATCTTTAATAGTCAAAATATCAAGAAGAGAATAAATCGTCCAGCCCCTAAAATATTGTGTTTATCTAGCCTCCTACTTACAATAATGGATTTCATAAATCATCGTATTAGATTACAGTTGTTGTAAAGCAAACAGGATGTCGCTCAATGCATCATGAAAATAGATCACTTTGTCACTGTTTACAGGAACCTGGCGTGCAGAGCAGAGGTAATATGATTCTGAAGTGGCCGGCATAAATCTGCTATTAACTTCAGTTTGTTTTCCCACTGTATATGACGTTAACAATCAAGGTATCCATGGCGACGTCATACCGGTTCACTTCCAGGCCTGCTGAAAACAACGTAGACGGCGGCATTTCAATGACGATGATAACCTCACGGGTCTAAAATTTCATAATTTATCAATAAATCTGTCAAAATAAACTTTAAGTTATCTTCAGAAAATTACGATAAATCTATAAAGAGTATTACCGTTTCGGGCAGGGGAGGGTGTGTGTGTGGGGAGTGTGTGATTTAACCATACTGCACTGGCCTCGATGGTGTCGTGGTTAAGCCATCGGACATAAGGCTGGTAGGTACATGGCTCGCAGCCCAGTTTTAACGACACAATGGGTAGGTGTAAGACCACTAAACCCTCTTCTCTCTCACTAACCATTAACAACTAACAACTAACCCACTGTCCTGGACAGACAACCCAGATAGCTGAGGTGTGTGCTTGAACCTTAATTGGATATAAGCACGAAAATAAGTTGAAATGAACCATACTGAAAGCATTAACTCAGAATAATGGTATAATGCTGCAGCTGACTAAGACTTTCCTTGGCGACTGGTAGAATTATTTTAAATATTGTTAAGGTTTCACTGATAATGGAGAAATACTGATTTAAAATGATTTATTGAAGTTATCGTTAGAAGTTTTTTTGTAAGTACGTTTCAGGGAAACATATCTTGCTAGCAGTGACTCGGGATGACGCAACATCGGGCAGCATTAAATTTGTTGTTTCTCGTCTTCTTTTTGTTTTTTCTTCCTTTTTTTTCTTTTCTTTTTTCTTTGCCACACCATGCAAAAAGTTCATTATTGTATGTAGTCAACTTGCTTACATAGTTACTGGGGGTTTTGTTTGTAATTTTTGCGTTAAGATATTTTGTTATGTTTTATTGTTCTTGTTTTTTTTCGTTTTCTACGGGGGTTTAGGTCTACATTTTAAGTAGATGTTTATTTTTATATATGGTGGGTATGATAATGAGATATTTTAGTATGGACGACTGCACACTGTTAACATGTTTCTTGTAAGTACCTTTTAGAAATACATTCTGTAGAAATGTTAGCCTGTTTTTGTAGGTACCTTTTTAGAACAAAATAACAAAAACATCCTATTAAGCATGTTAACATGTGTTTTTTTGTATGTACCTTTTAGAAATACTTCCTATAGAAATGATAACATGGGTTTGTTTTGTAAATACCTTTTAGAAATAACTCTTACAGAAATGATGACATGTTGTTTGTAAGAATGTTTTAAAAATACATTCTATAGAAATGTTAGCCTGTTTTTGTTGGTACCTTTTAAAAAGACAATCTATTATATAAATGTTAACATGTTTTTGTACCATTTAGAAATACACCCTACAGAAATGTTAACCTGTTTTATTGTATGTTCTTGTATCTTTTAAAAAATATTAATAGAAATATTAACATATTTTGTAGGTATCTTTAAAAATATATCCTAAAGAAATTATAACGTGTTTTTGTAAGTATCTTTAGAAATGCATCCTTTAGAAATGTTAACGTTTTTTTCTTCTTTTGTAAACAGGTTTAAGAAATGCATCCTTTTAAACAATTAAAATGTTTGTTAGTTCAAAACACTTAATCACGAATTCCATAGGAATCTGAAGATACTAGCAGTTATATATAGTGAAACTCCGCTATTGCGACCACCAGCAAGACTTATTAAAAGTGGTCTTAATAAAGGGGTGGTCCTTATACCGATTACGAGTGATGACTGTTGGTAAATATTTATTATGCATTTTACGTCCTACCCTCCTTCCCGAATGTCGTCAACAATTTCTCAAGTGATAAAATAAATAGGTAATGACGGTGTATTGGCATTTGCACTGAACTGCAAGAATAATCTAGTGTTAAGCCTACTTCAGTTATATGTAAGCTTGGGTGCGCTATTGTTCTTAATTATTACACAAATGAGATTAAAGGGACATTCCTGAGTTTTCTGCAATTTATAAGATGTTATCGACTAACAGACTTTTTAACGATTGTAATTATATATCAAACATATTTTTCTGCATAAAATATTAGTGGCTGTATATTAAATGTGTTTCTGATCGTTCTAATATTTGTACTCGTTTTTTTGTGTGTTTTTTTCTCAAAATATTTAGGCTTCTTGCAAATATTAAGACGACCAGAAACACATTGAATATACAGACACTGACATTCTAAACAAGAACATATATTTAAAGGGACATTCCTGAGTTTGCCGCATTGTAACATGTTTCCGACTAATAAAATAGTTCTACGAATAAACTTACATATCAAATATATTTTCTTGTTTAGAATATCAGTGTCTGTATATGCAATGTGTTTCTGGACATCTTAATATTTGTAAGAAGCCCAGACTGGATTTTGTCTTCAAATAATTTCGTACGTACGAAAAAATGTATTTTAGGAAATAAAATAAAATTTAACCTAATACAAATATTAGAACGATCAGAAACACATTTAATCTACAGCCGCTAATATTTTATGCAGAAACATATATTTGATATGTAATCGTTACAATCGTTAAAAACTCTCTGTTAGTCGATAACATATTAAACATTGCAGCAAACTCAGGAATGTCCCTTTAATATATAAGTTTAATCGTAGAAATATTTTATTAGTCGGAAACATCTTACAATACAGCAAATTTTAACAACTATCTCGATAAATAACACCCTCCCGACGTAATAGCGTGTCCACTGCCCAAAGACAACAAAAATGTCTGACTTTTAGGTCATATTAGCTACCTTTCCATCAAATATCAAGTCAAATCAACCAATTAGCTAAATTATATGTCAAAATTATCTTCAAAAAATTACGCAACATTTTCTGTTGGCTTTAATTCTACGGGACATTTGGAAATTCAATAGCACCAAAATAAACCCTCGCCCGCTACCGACCCTGGTCGGGTTGTTTGTGCTCCCTTGTACATGCCAGCGCGTGTGACCCCCTCTCCCCAGACCCGTAGCCAGCATGATTAGCGGGAGGTATCGAAATTTCATGTAGACGGAACTCATCAAATGCGAGCGCCGAAGACGTGGAACCGTAGACGGGGAGGGGGGAGGGGATTTCCCCACATATAATCCGATAGTGCATATAAAAGCTCCCTTGCTACTAATCGAAAAGAGTAGTCGATGAAGTGGCGACAGCGGGTTTCCTCTCTCAATATCTGTCCGTCCTTAACAATATGTCTGACGCCATATAACCGTAAATAAAATGTGTTGAGTGCGTCGTTAAATAAAACATATCTTTCTTTCTGTTAAGTGATCTTCAAAAGTCTGAACGTTTGTGAATATATTTCATTTTTAAAATAGTGTAGAGAGATAAAAGGATACATGTATTAATATATATTTAGAAATGCCCAATCAAAAATAGCGCATTATATAAGTTATAAATGTATATATTAATATAAAAAAATTAGAATAATTTTATTTATTAAATAAGTTTAGGTTGCGCTTCAGACGATATTTTAGATAAAAGTGGTCATATTTTTTTCAGACGATGGGACACTGCACAAATAATGGCTAAAGACTACATAACAGATCTATTATGTGACCAAAAAAACCCCCAATAAAAACAAACTGTGAATCGCCGGAGAAGGAGACGTTTGTATGTCATTGCCAAAAACCTATCCATTTTTGGTGTGTAATTTTTTTTATTTAATTATATATATATATATATATATAATTATGGTATACAAGAGTAATTAGTAATTACAAATAAAACAAAAAAACAACATAAAGCCTTGCTATATCAAAAACTTAGTCAACAATTTCCATTATTTAAAACTCTTGATTCGTTTAAAAATTATTTTTTATTGTTGATTGTCCTGCAGACCTGTCTCCTGTAGTTGGACAGTTTTTCACGGAAAACTGCTATTTAACACGAGGTGATATATATGCTGATTTAAAATGGTTCGGGGAGAACTGACATTTTATTATATGTTCTATAATTAATATGCATCAGTGTTTATCACTGAGCAAAATATAATTTTAATATGTAGATATTCCTCATGGACTTAACAAATGTCCTTTCATAAAACACAAATTAAATATAATTAAGAATTGACCGCAATTATTTTTTGGTTCATGCAAGTATGAACCGAAAAAACGATGTGCACACTGTATGATCCCGCGTAGAGGGTCATACATAAGTGTGCACATCGTTTTTTGAGGTCAAATCTTACAATTAAATATGCATTTGCATACTTTAACAATACATAACTGAATTTATTTTGTTTAGCTTTAAATACGCCTGTAGTATTGTTTGTGTAAACGTCATTGATACTTATGTCGCTTAAGAATGTGAACGTTCATTCACTATTATTTGAATCAGGTGATTTTTTGTAAATGACGTCATTTCCTCTAGCTGCTGTGCATTTTTACGGATGATTTAGTTATATTGGAAGGAATTGTCCTATTCGTGTTTAGTTTATATTTTATGAAAGTGAACGAAGGGAACGTGTCTACCAGTTATGCTGTCGGTGGAACCGTTTAATTTTCGCCAACAGCTGTTGAACATCGCTTACAAGTAAGTTAAAGGCGTGAGTTTCCTACATGATTTCTTTGGCCAACGACCGAGTCTCATGTATGATTAGCGAAGAAAAGTAAAGTTTTGTTCGTATTTAACGACGCCGCTAGAGCACATTTTTTTTATCTTAAGCTATTGGACGTCCAAACATATGGTCAACACTGTTTTTTAGAGGAACCCGCTGTCAGCGAACATAATAGGCTACTCTTTTTACGACAGGCAGCAAGGGATCTTTTATGCTTCCCACAGTCAGGTGGAATGGCCTTTGTTGAACCAGTTATGGCCAACAGCAAGTGGTTTACACCTACCCATCGGAGCACTCACTCAGGGTTTGGAGTCGGTATCTCGATTAAAACGTTTCCATGCCTCGACTGGGATCCGAACCCATTTCTTTGGCCTGTAGACCGATGGCCTGCCACGACGCCACCGAGTCGGTGATTAGCGAAGAGGTTTTTCTGTTGTGTGTTTTTTTTAATCAATGCGTATAGATCCATATATCTACTCTGCTATAGCATTTTCCATTAATTTATCGTATACATTTGTTGTAGCTTTCACGTGTGTTTTCTTCAAAATATCTAGATATGATTGCCGGAATAATTCAGCTTGTTGCACAAAAGTAGTGCGAGTCAGTGTGGTGGGGGGGGGGGGGGGGGGGGGGGTGGGGGGGTAGTAGGCGTGGCTTAATTGTGTTGGGTTCATCGAGATATAAACGAAAAACAATAAGCACCTCTGGACCAATCAGATTGCCGTAAAGTGTATAGACGCAAAGAAAATTTTATTATTCCTAATTAATATTAAAATGTATCTACATATAATTAGTATGTGCTCCTTTGATTGTTTTTGAATAGTATATAAGCCTATTTTTTAACAAATTGCGATTATTTATAAATAAACTGATTTGATTTCATTTGATTTAATTCGACTTCATCACCATAAATCTAATGGCGTAACGAATTTTACTTATTAGTATTAAAGGTACACTGGTATGTATTCTTTCGCTTTATATTAAGTTTTTTTTCAAAAGTTGGTTCGCTTGTTAAACGTGATCTGATTATCATCTCAGCGCCAGTGTTATGACTAATCCAGCACTGCTGCCCACTTAATATAAACAAAATTGAAACCGCTTTTGCTGTAAAGAGATAGAAACGTGATACTTTAACACAACAGTGTCTGTTTCATGGTATTTGTTAACCTAACTTTTGTCAAGGTTCAAGTTCTTTCTTGTTTTACCTTTTTAAAATTATGAACATTATACAAAATGGAACATTATAGGTAAGACTATACCAAATAAAATCCCATAGGCGACAATGTTAACGTTTGTGTTTCAAAACACTATATGCAATATATCAAGCAAACTATGACCCATAAATATCAAATATTAGTACTATAACCTCTACCCCAAAATATTAACTGCAGAAAATGGTACCTTTCATGGCTCATTTGCGGTATAACCAGATGTTTTTTGTTTCGCACAAAATTTGAGTACTTTGTTTTTTACAGGTACCCCATACATGTTCCAAGCACAAGGCTACTTGACACAGTGGTACTAGATGAAATAAAATTGCATACATTTGTAGCCCAGAAGAAACTATTTTATTTACAACCAACACATTCACAGAACTTGTGGTGTTAACTTCTCTCTCAAAAGTTCAGTGCACTTCGAACTTTGACCCAGCCGGAAGTGTTTTGGTTTAGTGCTACCTATACGAAACGCATGATGTTCTCACCAACGGGTATGTAAAAAAATGATGTAATAAACAAGTCAATATTACAAACGATAAACCAATGTACACCCCTCTCCAAGCTAAAACAACTTCTTGAAGACAAAACGGGATGTAGAGAAATATATAAAATATTATGCTACACAACAGCTATTCCAAAGTCTCAATTGAAATATAAAAGTAAAGGTTTTTGTTATTCACCAGCAGAATGGAATAGATTTTACAATATACATGCGTTAGAGATACAACTTTACGTTGGTTTCAATACAAAATTCTACACAGATTTCTCACAACTAACAATTTTCTATACAAAATCCATTATATTAAAGGGACATACCCTAGTTTTTAAACATTAAGGCATATTTTTGACTATTATAGCCGTTTTTGATAACTGAAATCATACTTTACTTAGATTTTATGGTTTGGATTATCAATTTCCATACATTCGAACTTTTTGGTCATCCTGGTGTTTTTAATATCACAAAATGCATTTCTCATATTTTTAAAAACGTCCGTGCGTCTGAGAAATAACAGTTATGGAGACGAGTTTTAGTCTATATTTAGAGGGTATTTCACCATTTCAAAGTCACAGACTCATGTTTCACTCAATTCTAACTTTATCAAAATGTGTTACAGGTGTGTAGATTAATAAAAGTTAATGTTAATTTTCACGAGTTAAAACTAGGGTCTGTCCCTTTAATTCAGATAAATGCATTTGTTTGTAATCGTATGCCAGAGACCATTAAACATCAATTTTATGACTGTTATTATGTTATGACTGGATATACAATACTATAGGAGAGTACATAAGTATAGATGCATATTATTGCCATTTTAGGTCTGCTTAAAAAACAAATACCTATGCAATAAACTTGTAAATTATTAACATAAGATATTATATTTATACCATGAAAATGCAAGTACAAAAACTAAAATTAAACTTATCTGCCTTATAAAAACTATAATTAAAGAAAAGTTGAAAACTATGTTTTTAAAGAATGGCAATAATGAAGATTTTAAGAAACAATGGAAGCAGTGGTATAATTTATTTCATGCAGCTGATTAAATTGATCAGATATCGATATATATATATATATATATATATATATTTCGAAAATACCTTCTTCACACTTTCTACTCCTTCACACATCAACAAAACAAAACCATAACAAACATCAACAACAAAAACCAACAAGAAAACGTTTTTTATTTTGTGTGTATGCGTGCGTGCGTGCGTGTGTATGCATAAAGTGTGTTGATTATGTATATTCGTGTGTCTGAATACAGGTCTATTGGTGTGTATATATTTTGTATATTGTATATATTACATAACAATATGTATACTATATTTAAAATATTTAACTAACATAATTGCTGATTAAATTTATCAAATATTGACATAGATTTATTTCGAAAATACCTTTTTATTACACTTTTTTCTTGATGTTAATTCCGTACATGTATGATTTTTTTCTCAGTTTTTTCCTCCTTTCATGACCCCAGATAACACATGTTAAAACAACAACATTTATCAAAAAAAACCCGACCTTTTTATTACACTTTTTTCTTGATGTTAATTCCGTACCCCCCCCCCCCAAAAAAAACGAAAAAAAAACCCCCCTACGCCCCAACAAAAAACAAACGAAGAAAAGAAGAAGAAAAACCCACAAAAACAAACAAAAACAAAAACAAAACAAAACCACACCAAACACACAAACAATATATTTTATTTTATTTGTGTGTGTGTATGGGATTGTGTTTATATACATAAGGTGTGCTGATTATATCTATTCGTGTTTCTCTGAATACGGGTCTGTAGGTGTGTATCTATTTTGTATATTGTGTATATTATTTACGTATTTAAAAATATGTATACTATATTTAAAAACAAAAATAAATGCTGATTAAATTTATTAAATATTGAGATAGATTTATTTCGAAAATACCTTTTTATTACACTTTTTTCTTGATGTTAATTCCGTACATGTATGGAATTTTTTCTTTTCTTTTTCCTTCTTTCTTGGCCAAAGATAACAAATGTTTAAAAAACCAACACACACCCCCCCCCCCCCCCCTCCAAAAAAAAAAAACCCACCAAAAAACCCACCCACCACCCACCCCAAAAACAACCAACAACAACAAAGAGACAAACCCAACCAATAAACAAACAAACAAACTAAACAAAACAAAACCACAACAAAACAAAACAAAACCACAACAAACACATAAACAACATAATGTATTTTGCTTGTGTGTATATGTGTTTATATACATACGGTGTGTTGATTATATCGATTCGTGTGTCTCTGAATACGGATCGGCAGGTGTGTATCTATTTGGTATATTGTGAATATTATTTATGTATATAAATTATGTATACTATATTTAAAAACAAAAATATTGTGAGACAATGAGCCCAGAGCACCCCAAGCCTGACACAGCCATTCTATGTTCTGGGACAATAAAAAACAAATGTATAGAAATGTGACTTTCTAAATGAATGTTCACAACTCTTCATTAATTATATTAAAGTATTTTTTAAAATGCGTTACTTTTTCAATCAATTGATCCATCCATCCATCCATCCATCCACCCATCCATCCATCCATCAATCAGTCAATCAATACAAATCAATACAAATCAATTCAATTATTTTTTTTATAGTAGGGAACCTATGTAAGGTCATAAGCCCATATATACAAGAACTCATATATTGATATTTTGGGACCAGTTGTTCAAATGATTAGTCATCTGTTTTTGGAAACCCGAAATAGAAGCGTTTATGATTACATATGGTTAAAACTATCTTGCTACATATCATCGATTATCGCACTACAACCTTACATGAACGCCAATAAAACAAGCTGAGTGATATACATTAAGATCGATTATGGGTAATAAATATGATATTAAACTCGCCACCACCTGCCACCCTGTCTATGTAACTCGTGAAGCAATTATCATTGTTCGTAGCTAAAGCTCGTGACAACTGAAAACTATTTCACTCGGGACACAAACACCATACAAATGGAAGCTCCTCCAATATCCCACAATTATTACATATTACATTGCCAAATGTCTATAAAAATAGATGCTGATAAAAGCCCATGGTCAGCTTAACCATTCTTTGAACAACTGTCCCCTGGTGCAGGTAAAAGCATTTTCAAGTATAGTTGCGTATAATTATACAGGCATGATACATGTTGTTATCAATCAAGTATCTACCTAAACACATAATGGTTCAGTTTAATGTAATGCAATTACCTCTACTCTACACTTTAACGCGTTTACAATATAGATAGATTCCTAAATTGTTCAAAACATCTTCATTTCTTATTGCGACTAAGTTAGTAAACATAAAATAATCTGGTCATGTAATACTGTCTAGGAATATTCATAGTTCTTAATGTCCCATACAGTGAACAATTTATAATAAAATGAAATTTATTTTCTACTTTTCTTCAATTACATAATGTACACATTCTTTCTATTTTATTTAAACCAATATATAGTCCCCTCATCGACTGCTAAACCAGCCCCACCCATTCTGATACGTGCTATATCTCTCTTATACAAGGGGCCGACACGTAGCCCAATGGTAAAGCGCTCGCTTGATGCGCGGTCATTTTGGGATCGATCCCCGTCGGTGGGCCCATTGGGCTATTTCTCGCTCCAGCCAGTGCACCACGACTGGTACATCAAAGGCCGTGGTATGTGCTATCCTGTCTATGGGATGGTGCATATAAAAAATCCCTTGCTGCTAATCGAAAAAAGAGTAGCCCATGAAGTGGCGACAGCGGGTTTCCTCCCTCAATATCTATGTGGTCCTTAACCATATCTCCGACGCCATATAACCGTAGATAAAATGTGTTGAGTGCGTCGTTAAATAAAACATTTCCTTCATTTCTCTTATGCAGGACATGTAAGATATAATTCTGGCTCTAAAGTTACTTTATATTTACAATATATTTCATATCTGCTACTAGAGTTAATTTTTGCAATCCACTGACTTGATTTAGTATATCCTTAATTCTTTGTTTAAATTCAGATAACAATAATGGCACGTTTCCCACATACTGAGCAATCCACACATATCCAAACCTACAGAAAATAAAGTTTTCTTAATATCAGTAGCTCATGTATATCTTCCTACACTATCTAAATAATATAGCATATTGTATGTTTTATGTAGATATCTAAATGTGGGCATTTGTATAAATTTTATCCAATACTGTATACATCTAATTAAAGAATTGCGATATATCAAATATCTTCCACATTCTCCTAATACCATGGTATTAGGAGCATATTTACTTGCATTTAAGAAACGTTTACAAGCCATGTATTGTTGAATAGTATTCTTAATTTACATTCAAACTGTTGAAAACACCATAGTTCAGACCCATACAACAAAATAGGCAAAATCTGTGTATCACATATTTTAAAGAAAATATGAAATGGAAATATTCTATAATGTAACGTTGTTTTTAAGACCTCTATTCCTTACAAAGTAGATAGGTAACATATGGTGGCTAAAACTCATACCTGCAGCGTATCAATCGACATAATACACCACGGATATAAATACTACCACTCCACACCCTTAAAGTGGATCAGAAATACTTGAGGCGTCGAGCTGCTCATTCCAGAGACAACGGGTAGCGTCTATG
>NC_054707.1:63531593-63599093 GCF_016097555.1 Gigantopelta aegis | reverse complement strand
TATATAATAAACAGATATACATTATGTTTTGGTGGAGGTATTTATTATTTCGTCTGAAGATGTAAAAAATATCAACAATATGTGTTTGCAGAGAATACATTTAGGAAATTGTTAAGTATAGCAAGAGTGGTTTGTTTGTTGTTGTTTTTGTTTTTTTATGCAATTGTCTTACACTAGTCACAAGTAGTTAACAGCCAGTATCAAAGTTTACCTTACTTTTACAAAATTAAAAGGAATAAAAAATCCAGTGGTGGTGACGGGTAATAAAAATAGGTTGCGGAGATGGTTAAAACATTGCAGATTGCAGGTGCCTCAGTCTTTTAATCTCAGCTTGTTTGGTCGCCGGTACAAACCGTGGGGTAAATACATAAAAACAACCCCAAAACTCAAACAAATAAAATAAATAATAATAATATATATTTTTTTAATTCGCTAAGCATGGCACCTGTCTTAAAACTGCTTGATACACGTAAAACTCCATTTTTAATGTTAACACTTTTCATGACTTATTAGGTTTGGAAAGGTATACATTTCATTGCAGTCTGACTTCGGATAACCATATGCACATAACACATAATTAATAATATTTTCATAGACTTATCATTTGTGACACCCAATAGCCGATGTGTATTTTGTGCTGGGGTGTCGTTAAACATTCATTTAAATATTTAAACATAACACATAATTATAAACTGAGCATTCTGCATCGTGGCTGAGCTTTGGCCTAGCTGAGACAAATACTTAGTAGCGAGACGTCAACAAGCGGCTGCAAGAATGTTTCCCTGCGTACCACTGGCAGAAAGAACGAGCTACCCCATTCCAGATGCAGTGTTCCTGTGGCCCTTACCTTCGTGTGAATAATATAGGGCTACACTATTTAAACTGACAGAGAAACGTTGTTTGTTTGTTTTTTCATCTGAAACATTTTGAAATTTCCATGCATAAGTAAAACCATTTTCACACTGTAGGCCTAATTTCCTAAATTGATAATAGAAATTTAATTTACAACGCGGTTTACGTTGTTCAGATCGAGGAGTTCGGAATAACATGCTTGTAGAATAGGCCTACAGTTATTATAAGATTTTTATCAAGAGCAAATATTTTATACTTTAAAAAGCTTAAAAACGTGTTACCATAAATGAGGCAATCGTGCAAGATTTTCTAACACAAATCGACCGTTTCAAAAATTGAATATGAATTAATTAAATTATTTCTACATCTGGCGAATCAATAAAATATTAAACCTGAATAGCGTAGTTCGTAATAGGCTGTACATAAATATCGAACAATGAATGATAACTTCGTCTCAATATTTAACATTAGGCTAATTCGTTCCTTTTCTGGGCGAGACGTAGCCCAGTGGTAAAGCGCTCGCTTGATGCGCAGTCGGTCTAGGATCGATCACCGTCGGTGGGCCATTGGGTTATTTTTCGTTCCAGCCAGTGCACCACGACTGGTATATCAAAGTCCGTGGTATGTGCTATCCTGTCTGTGGGATGGTGCATATAAAAGATCCCTTGCTACTAATGGGAAAAATGTAGCGGGTTTCCTCTCTAAGACTATATGTCAAAATTACCAAATGTTTGACATCCAATAGCCGATGATTATTGGTGTCGTTAAACAAAACAAACTTTAACAAACTTTCGTTCCCTTTTTTATTAATATTGCTTTTCTGGCCTGATCGGCGAGTAGCTTTGGAAAAACCTTTAAAGGGACTATCTTGATTTTGTTGCCGTTAACCGGAGAGACGTTTTAATAATGGCCCTCGGACATAAGGCTGGTAGGTACTGGGTTCGTATCCCTGTATCGGCTCCCACCCACAGCGCGTTTTAACGACTCAATGGGTATGTGTAAGGCCACTACACCCTCTTCTCTCTCACTAACTACTAGCCACTCTAACAACTAATAACTAACCCGCTGTCCTGGACAGCGTGCTTGAACCTTAATTGCGATATAAGCACGAAAATAAGTTGAAATGAAATAAAATGACCAAAATTGCATATTCAATACCGGTACCTGTCTCTTCGTAAAATATGATAAGTGTCTGTGTATTGAATGTGTTTGTGACCTTCTATTAATGCTCTTACTTAGGCCTAATAACGTCAGCTTCTCCTTTTGTTTAAATGCACACACACACACACACACACACACACACACACACACACACCTATTTACTTTTTTATTTGGAACTTAATAGCGAGCGCCAGTGAGCGCTTATGACAAGGTGAAACCACCTAAACATACTGAGTCCCATATGTAAGGCACAGAAAATATTGTCGAAATGTCAAAACAGAAGTGAAATCGCGTTAAAAAAAAAAAAAAAAATCGGAGAAAATGGGTAACAGATCTGCGATAAATGCAGAAAAAGGCTAATCAGTCTTATTTTCATAAATACTTTATGATGGGGATCGTGTTGATATATTTTTAGAAAATACATTTGATACATTATCGTGCAAAACAAGAATGCATTGATTTTTTTAAATAGAATTTTTGCCAGAAAAAAAACAGTATAAATGTGTTTTGCCACGTATTGTGGTCTATTAATATATGAACAAAAAAATAATATGACAAACAAACGAAAATTTACGGAATGTTTCGACAAGATTCGTAAACACACATTTTAGTTGACGATAATAATTATTTAAAACAAATACTAATGCAAATAGTACACAGCCTAAATCATGACAATGGGGTTTTTTTCTTGAACAAATTATTTTGCACAAGGATTCTGACAATATTTTTATCTCATCGACTGACTTCGTTTTCAGTAAGTATTTATTATTTGAAAAATGCGATATTTACACTTGTTAATATTACATTCTGGTCCATCTCGAGTCTTAACGTCTATGCTAAATGATTTTTTTTAAATTAACAACAACTAGTGCAACTAAATTGAGTTAACATTCGAACCATACTATATTTTGCTATCTAGTTTGCTTAAAAATTTGCGTTAATAACAAGTGATTATTTGAAGCAACACTAAATTACTTTGAACTAACGCTGCAATGAAAAAAAGTTAATTTGGGGTCAAACTATCGGAAAATGATGGGGTTCAAATTTTCAGACCCCCGACACCCTTCTGGGGGGCCCTTTCCATCCCAGCACCCCCCAGTGACTTACCTAATTTCTATCTCCACCAATAATGAACCGATTTTTGTGATCTTAGGGTCGTTTCAGGGGTTCTAGCTGATGCTGTGTCTATTTATCATAATTTCGAAGCTACCAGAAATTCCCATCATGGACTTCCTGTTAAGGACACCAGTAAAATAAAGGCTTCCAAATGTCCAGTTTGTCAAATCGCTACGCAGAAATGAACCTGACAACCTCGTCCTATCAACAGCAGTTAGCAAGGCAATGGAGCTTCGGTATACACTGCTGGATAATGGCAACACAATTGGCCAGTTGAAGAACATGGCCAACACTCTACGAGAGGAAATGATGCAACACCGAAAATGGTCTTTCACCGGCAGGTTCGACGACTTTGAGAATCCTCCACTTCTCCGATTCTTTCTCACACATCTTCTCTTTGGTCGTCATGTTCTTATGGTTACAGGAACCGTTGATTTTGCAAGCCAATTTCTCATCCAGAATTCTCGAAGCGATCGCCAGGTGATGCACCAACCAAAGAAGGATGGTGGTTTTCAGAAGACTGTCCGGACGCCTTTCTCAATCAGTTTTCCTCTCACCATCCATTCCAGAGTGCGCGACAAAACCTGGTGAACAACATCCCATCTCGCACGTATAGTGAAGAATTACCTACACAGCTTCCATCAAGCCTCCAAATCTTCAAAGCGAAGTGAACACTACCAGCTCTCAGGTAGTCTAGCAGTAAGATTAAGAATTTTATAACAGATAGCGGCAGCAGCTGCAACGCTAAATGTAGTTACTACAGATAGCTTTGTTACTGCAGATCGCTGTCGCTCACGACCCCGGGTTGTGCCTACCTTGACTAATCGTCGCATTGCCCATATACGTGAATGGTGTAGGGAGCGTCAGAACTGGGGTATTCGTCGCTGGTCACGTGTCATGTCTTCAGATGAGTCTCTATTCACTTTGCCGAAATGAACGTCACAATGCGATTTCATGACAGATTTGGCGGTGGATCGGTTATGGTGTGGAATGGTATCGCTATGACTGACAGAATCCTCACACCATATTGTGCAAGGAAGGGTCACTGGGCAGTACTACCGGGACAACATACTGACACCCTTTGTTTGCTAGGCGTGTGGGTCGACGTTTTGTTTTTTAGGACGATAATGTCCGTGCTCACCGTTCACGAATCGTCAATGCTCACCCCCAGCAGCAAAACATCTATCGAATGCCATGGCCAGAAATGACCCTAGACCTTTCTCCCATTGAACATGTCTGGGATATGATAGAGAGACGTGTGCGTCAACGTCAAAGACCGCGACCACGTTACCGGAACTTGGTCAGGCGCTGCAAGAGGAGTGGAACAGACTCCCTTAAATGGTCATTGGGAGACTCATATGCCTCGTCGACTGAATGACTGTCTGATACATCGTGGCGGTATCACCCACTACTGATACAAAAAAACCCGTCAACTTTCAAATTTCTCTTTATTGGGGTAATCGTCCTTCAAGATCTTTGGTGGTCATAAAACCTACTGTAATACTGAACTACCGGTTGTAATGTTTGCCCAATTAATTCACTATTATCATATATCCATTCTCC
Source organism: Gigantopelta aegis (assembly GCF_016097555.1). NCBI lineage: Eukaryota > Metazoa > Mollusca > Gastropoda > Neomphalida > Peltospiridae > Gigantopelta > Gigantopelta aegis. The sequence continues at coordinate 63,594,401 of NC_054707.1, read as the reverse complement.
ACAGCTAATATACCTTACAATTTTGGCAATTGTAAATTCTTATTAGAGTTCCCCTACTTTTTTTAAGAGTATATATTACAACCCATAATATATTAAAAATAAACCTAACATTACGAAAATGATCATTTATGGCAACCATTTTGAATTTTTGCCATTAACCGATACCATACGCCTTGCTACCTCAAAATGTCTATCGGACTCAGATTCTACGGAAAAAATGGCCTTACATGCATGCATACATACATACATACATACATACACACACACACACACATACACGCATGCATATAGAGTCATGTGATCGATGTGTGAAGCGCAAGACATCAACTGCATCAAGAGCACCACTGGTAAGTATTGAGACATCACAACCACTTGAACTCGTCTGCATGGATTTTCTTGCTCTTGAGCCATCCAAAGGAGGTCAACAGTATGTACTTGTTGTGACAGACCATTTTACCCGGTATGCACAGGCTTATCCGAGTAAGAACATGTCAGCAAAGACTACTGCTGAATTGTTTTTCAATAACTTTGTTGTCCACTACGGCCTTCCAAAGAGAATTCACTCGGACAAGGGAGCCAATTTTGTTGGAAAACTTATGACGGAACTGTGTAACCTGTTGAACATCGACAAGTCATCTACGACACCTTACCATCCAATGGGCAATGGCATGTGCGAACGGTTCAACAGGACACTTTGTGATATGCTAGGAACTTTGGATTCCAACTCCAAGAAAGACTGGAAAACTCATATTGGACCACTGGTACATGCTTACAATTGTACCCGACATGAAACCATTGGTTGGTCTCCATATTTTCTTATGTTTGGCAGGCATCCAAGACTTCCTGTTGACTTAGCTTTTGGACTTGACATTGAACCAAGCAAGCCAAGGTCGGTATTGAAGTACACCAAGTCACTACAGAACAGATTGAAGAGTGCCTATAACCTACCTGCGGAACAGGTCAAGAGGTCACAGTCCCGTCAAAAGAAGTACTATGACCATAAAGCCAGAGCTGCTATTTTATCCATAGCTGATAGGGTTTTGGTTAAAGTTGTAGCTTTTGACGGGAGACATAAGTTGGCAGATAAGTGGGAAGACGATGTATATGTTATCCTTGACCAACCCAATCCTTCAATTCCAGTTTTTGTTGTTGGTAAAGAGAATGGGGAGGGGAGGAAAAGGACATTACATCGTAATCTTTTACTTCCCATAGGTGCTATCTTAGGTCACGACTTACCTACACCTAAGCCACGACGGAACATCCAGAATCCGACACCTGTTCCAAGGACACGACAACGACGTCAAACCCATTTTTCGGGGTCAGAGAGTGAAGATGAAGAATTTATTCTGATACCTGTTGCTTCATCAGGATATCCGTCAGATTCAGCTGCTCATTCAGCTGATGGGCCATCTGAGGATAATGATAATGATGATCATAAGGAAGATGAAGATCATAATGATGATCATAAGGAAGATGAAGATGATGATGATGATGATGAGGTAGAACAGGATACTGAAGAAGGATCTGATGAGAATAGTTCAGAGGATGAACAGGAAGAACTTTCTTCAAACCCAAATATCTCTGACCAGACTTCCCTGAAGACCGTCAATCCGACTGATGTTTTGGATGAACTCCCAGAACCAGATCCAGTTGAGCTTGATGAGACGTCTCGACATTCACTTTCACCACCTTCTCCAGCTCCAAGGAGATCAAACCGAGACCGGCGGAAACCAAGGTGGATGACAAGTGAAGACTATGTTATGTCAGCAACAGTTCAGCAAGACTGGGTTGCTAGAGCTGATTATGTAACTTCACTTATTTCCCAGGGTCTACTTCCCAATGAAAACTGTGGTACATGATGCACTTCTTCAGCATATTTTAGGTAAATGATGAGGACATCATTTCACGGTGGGGGGAAGTATGTAGTACACGTGTATTTTAAGCATATAGGTTTTATGTAATTAATGTTTAATTTCAGGTTCTTAGAGGAGTATGTACCTTTAAGTATGGTATTTAGTATGTATTTCATTAATGTTTATTTTCAGGCTGTAACAAAACTAGAGGTTGAACAACATATCACTATAATTAACATTTTATCACCTTTTTCTAGTATTGCCCTGTACCTGTGATATGTTCGTGTATGCTGGTCAACCACGCGTGACCACATCAGTGCAGTCAGTGTGAGCTCTTTTGGTAGCCATAGCTACAATACAAACACCCAAGCTATCTTTAAACTTTGACCCTTGTCTCTTTCTCTCCCATTGGATAATTAACACTCACATGTATCTGCATGCTTTCTTTGGACTGACAAGACAGGACAGAATTATTTAGTATTTGAAGAAACAAGTTCAGATAAGAGAGAAATAGTAGAAGTTTAATTTAAAGGTTAGTATTAATTTGTTATAGAAGATAAACTTAAATAATAATAGTAAATGCCTAATTTTCTATTCCTGGTAATGATTAATGAATAATTCAACATATAATATTTAATAATAAATCTGCCTTTTAATTATTATGGATTACAGGGCGTGACATAATGAATGTCAGCCATCTTTGTTTTCTGCTGTCAAAACTATATATTTTATGATTTAAGTAAAGTTTCTGTTTTAGTTGTTAGCTTATCTGAGTTAATAATTTAGCTACGTTTAATCAATTGTTTTTATGACGAACTACACCAAAGCATTGGTTTTGGAATGAATTAGTTTAAATGTTTTAGTTCTGAATGTATAATAGATGGAAACCATATACTAAACAATTGATATTATGAATTTATTTTTATGCAGGTTTCCCCAGTTGTTATGGAATATATCAACACAATGCCTACGTGTAATTCATATGGTATGTTAAGCTACAGGTTAAGTCTAATATTTATATATTTGTAATTTTAAATATACTCTTGTAATTTATATCCTTTCTTTCATAAACTCATTAATGATAAAGCTTTATTACGTCAAATAATAATTATAATTACAATCATTTAAATAACCCTATTTACTATAAATTATCTCCCCTTTGCTATAATCAATGATTATAATTGGTGGTCACGAAATGATTATTATATATATATATATACATGTATGTTAACATGATTAATAATCGTGATGACAGTATTTAGGATAAAGAGGATGATGATTCATAATCATCAGAATGATAATTAATGATTAATGACGGGTTTTCTATGATTTGCAATGTGTTTCATTAATATATGCCTGAATGTTTGTTTTATCTCGATAGGGATATATTTGTATTGTTTTTACCATATTGTTAACGTTTGTGTTTTTAATTCTTGCAGGGTGTCTTGTGTATTATGTTTACATGAATAAAAGATGATGCCCTAACCCGTAGCTGGTGTTGTGAACTTTGTTGAACCTAGCTTCACGCACAAAATACCGACTGCTACACATACATACATACGAATGGTTATCGTTGTGGTCTGGGAACTGCGGGCGAATTTGTGTTATAGGTTCGAGTCTTGGCCTAAGAATCAGTTTGTGAGGTCAAAACAATTGTTTATCCTCTGTGTCAGTACGTTAATATCTATATATGTGCTACTCAAACCCGACATACAAACAATATATAGATATCCATACATACACACATAAATAAAAACATAATTATATATATGTGACGGTACATGCTCTTAATTTTGTTTTCGCCTGTGGCTATATTAATTATGTTAGAGGGCCGTGTGCAGTTTCATTGCACTTATCCAGGTGGGCAACTTGTTACGTAATACTTTTGCGCGACGGTCGTCTAATACACACCCAGCCAGGGGCGGAGGCCATGTGGCCAGTAGTTACGTAATACCTCCGCGCGACCGTGGAATCTCTAGCGAACTGGCGACATTAAGTCTGACGATCTGAGGAAAAAAATACCGCTTGGCCGCGGTGGAAATATCAGATGATAAGATTCGGTGCCGCGATATACCCCTAGGCGATATTTCGATTTATAATAAATAGCTAGAGTTTTAGAGTTATGAGGAGAACGAAAAAGGACGGCTCTCAGGGAACATAGTCCTAGAGATTAACTAATTAAGTGATCAGTTCTGGGTTGTTATTATTGTTGTTATTAATTAACTACTACGGCTGTACATTTGTCAGCGTAGGTTAATACAGATTCCAAAGTGTATTATGTTTTTGTTGTGTTTTCTAGTGAACTAAACGTGCTATAATAATATATACTTTATAAGATCGTATCTCTGATCATACCTAGAGACGAGCCACAACGGGTATATACCGCCTGTTACAGAGAGATCTAATAGATATACAGTTAGGAGAGATAATTGGACAATCATGTTTTATTCAGTTACGGGTATTATAGAATCCCCGTGACAGGAGTAGAAAATTGGGGCGCTCGTCCTGGATCTGAAACGGGACATGCATATTTAAAAAAGTATTGTTTGTAAATGGGGGCTTTATAAATTAATTTTACAAATTAACCAGAAGTAGCACGTTGTTCACTAGAAAATTAATTAATAATAAGTGCGTCATATCTAAACATGGATAAGAATTTGCTGGATAGGCCTACGCTCAGTGTAGTGGAGATTAAGCGAGCACGTAAGGCCGAGTTAGTTGAAATCGCGGGTGAGCGAGAAATTGATTTAACATCAGCTAAAACCTTAGGAGATATAAGGACAATTATTATCCAGGAAGTTTTTGGTGATAGGCCTGTTATGGAAGACAGTGAGATTGTTCCAGAGATAGAGATAAATGAGTTAAGTGTGGAACAACAATTAGCTTTTAAAAAGCTTGAGTACGAAAGAGAAGAGAAAGAGAGAGAAAGAGAAGAACGTGCATTAGATAGAGAAGAGAAAGAGAGAGAAAGAGAAGAACGTGCATTAGATAGAGAAGAGAGAGAGAGAGATATAGAGAGATATAGAGAAGATAGACATAGGGATAGAGAGAGAGAGAAAGAGAAGAGAGGGATAGAGAATTCCTTTTAGAAAAATTAAAAGTGGAACATGAGTTAAAGTTGAATACTGAAGAAGTTAGACGAGAGGCAGGAAATGGTTTTAACATGTCGGAGGCTTATAGATCAGTGCCTGTATTTGACGAACAGGAGGTAGATATGTTCTTTCAACTTTATGATCGGGCCGCTAAGCAGCTAAATTGGCGCAGTCTAAGTGGACATTGTTAGCCGTGTCTAAGTTTAAGGGGAAGGCTAGTGTAGCTTATAATTCAATGGGTGATGAGCGAGCAAGTCAGTACGACCTAGTTAAGGCTGCGGTGTTGAGGGCATATGAATTACGACCTGAGGATTATCGTTTACGGTATAGCGAGTTGAGAAAAACGCAGGGTCAGTCTTATAGTTAGTTTGTGGCTAAGAAGGCAGGGATGTTTGATAAATGGGTGATTTCTCATCAGGTAGAGTCATATACCGAGTTACGGGAGTTGTTGATCTTACAGGACATTAAAAATGGATTAACAGTTAGCTTACGTATTCATTTAGAGGATCGTGATGTCAAAAAAGATAGAGGAGGCAGGCATAGTGGCAGATGATTACGTGTTAATACACAAAGCTCAGGCAGTACAGGGTAGCTCTTTACAACAGGGTGATAAGAAGAAATTTCAGCCAGGTTTTTCCCGGGAAAGTAACTATCGGGGAGAGTCATCTAGTTGGTCAGCTAGTCAGGCAAGGAATGCACCTGGTGGGCAAAGTAAGGATAGACCTGCATTATCAGCCAATGCACGAACTTTTCGTCCACAGTGCAGTTACTGTAAAAAGGATAACCATCTTATCGGGGACTGTTTTAAAAGGAAACGCGATAATGCGCAAGTGGTCGGTTTAGTGAGGTCAGCTCCGTTAGCGAGAGAGTTAATGGTTAGTCCCTTGGCAGAGAAAGTAAACCCGTATGTGTTCACTGGTATGGTTTGTGATGTGAAACAAGAATTGAGTCCTAAGGCAATATCAATCTATAGAGATACCGGGTGTAGTCAGAGTCTAATAACGCAAAAGTGTTTAGCTGGTATTGAAAATTCAGATACAGGACATAGTTTGGCTTTAAGCTCGGTTACTGGAGAAAAAATGGTTGTCCGGTTACATAAGGTTTTCTTGTGTTCGAAGTTTGTGACGGGACCAGTCGTTATGGGTGTTGTGAAGGACTTACCTGTTGAAAACATAGGAGTTTTGTTGGGTAATGATTTGACTAGTCAGTGTTGTCAGCCGAAATGTGACCAATTGTTAATTAAAGACAGCCCTTTACCAGTAGAAGAGAGTGAGGTTGATGATATTAGTTATCCTGCGTGTGTAAAGACTAGGGCTATGGCCAGTAGGTTAGCACGGGACCTAGAGGATATTTGTGATTTGTCTGATACGTGTGTGAGCCATGAAATTGGAGTCGATGAGGTTATCAGTAAAATGGTAGATAAGTCAACTGAGGAATTAAATGTGGTGGAACCTGTTGATCTCCCGCAGAGGGGAATTGAACCAGTTGTGTTTGATAGAGGGGATTTACCTTGTAATAGACAAGAGTTAATTCTAGAGCAGGGGGCTGATCCAAAATTGTTGGCAGCTCGCACTACATTGTTAACAGAGGGTGAGATGGAGGATCAGATGTCAGGTTATGATATGGACAAGGGAGTATTAATGAATAAGAGAGTTAGAGATAGGAAGGCTAGGGAGCAACTGAGCCATGCTCAGAGAAAAATAAAATCAGTGTTTGATAGGAAGACTAGGAGTCGGGAATTTAAACCAGGGGATAAGGTGCTGCTGTACCTTCCCATTAAACGGGGTTCTGTGCAGAACAGGTATTTCGGGCCCTATGTTGTGCACAAACGGGTTAATGAGACAGGGTATGTGATAAACACTCCTGATAGAGTTAGGAAAAGTAGGTATTGTCACATCAATTTGCTAAAAGGTTATTTTGACAGACTGCCGATAGTTCCAGAGAGGGTCACTCAATTTCCTGACGGCAAGACTGCAGAGGTCAAGTTGGCCAACAGCCAGATTCTAGCAGACTTGAACCCCCGGCGAGAAAAGTTGACTACGCTGATACAAGACAATGTTTCCATTTGTTAGAACCTTCCAACGGTTACCAATACCTTAAGCCAGGATGTGCGCTTGGAACCCAACGCTACACCGATTCGACAGCATGCCTATCGGAGCAAACCTGGAAAACGTGCGACACTGAAAAAGAGGGAAACGAAGTTCCATTGGTCAGGTGAATGCGAGAAGTCATTCAACCGTCTCAAGCAGAGGCGCTACTCGTCTCCCGTGATGGCAGCACCAGACTACCGAAGGCTTTTCAAGCTAGCTGTGGGTGCCAGTGACGTGGGTGCTGGAGCTGTGCTGTTCCGAGAAGACGAAGACGGACTGGACCATCCTAATGAAAGCCTCCAACCAGAGAGAGTTGAGATGGAGTCTTCTTCTGCAAGAATACCCAATTACCATTGAATATATCAAGGGCACATCCAATGTAATCGCTGATGCCCTGTCCCGAAGTTGAACGTTATGATAATGTGTTGACATTCTTGATTTCTGTTTTGTTTATATATATTTTATTTGTATACCAGGGACTCAGAGACTCAGTGTGATTACTGGTAGTCACATTTTTATTACATGTGTTATAAATGCCCGTATGCATCGGTTAACGCACCTTTTTGTTTTAATGTAGTATATTTCTCTATTCCTAGATTAGAGGAAATATCCTTTTTGAGGTGGGGGTGTGTGACGGTACATGCTCTTAATTTTGTTTTCGCCTGTGGCGATATTAATTATGTTAGAGGGCCGTGTGCAGTTTCATTGCACTTAGCCAGGTGGGCAACTTGTTACGTAATACTTTTGCGCGACGGTCGTCTAATACACACCCAACCAGGTGCGGAGGCCATGTGGCCAGTAGTTACGTAATACCTCCGCGCGACCGTGGAATCTCTAGCGAACTGGCGACATTAAGTCTGACGATCTGAGGAAAAAAATACCGCTTGGTCGCGGTGGAAATATCAGATGATAAGATTCGGTGCCGCGATGTACCCCTAGGCGATATTTCGATTTATAATAAATAGCTAGAGTTTTAGAGTTATGAGGAGAACGAAAAAGGACGGCTCCCAGGGAACATAGTCCGTTGGACTTTGGTAAATATTTTTATTTCTGCTCTGTTGTATAACCTTGATGTGATTGATGTGACTTTTAAATATTTTATTACTGTATTATACCAATATTCTTTAGACAGTGTCTTCGGTCATCTGACGAAGTAAATCGTAGACTTATTGTTCTAACATTATATGAGTATTTGGTAATATAAAGCTTAGCCAGTCATCCTAGAAGACCTAGGTAAACTGTAGGTTATTGTCTTTATTGTGATAGGTACCAGTATTAATTCTGTGTTACAAGGTTACTGAATGAGTAGTTAGGGTTAATTAAAAATTAACCCGTTAGGAATAGAGCTGTAATTCCTTTATTAATTAAGTTCTCCTGGAAGCGTTTCTAAATTATCACACGTTGCTGAACGAGTAGTAAGGGTTAATTAAAAATTAACCAGTTAGGAATGGTGTTGTAATTCCTTTATTAATTAACTTCTCCTGGAAGCGTTTCTCAATTATCACACGTGTGGGTGTTGTGTCACGGTGAAGTGATTCGCATATTGTGTAACTAGACACCTAGAGATTAACTAATTAAGTGATCAGTTCTGGGTTGTTATTATTGTTGTTATTAATTAACTACTACGGCTGTACATTTGTCAGCGTAGGTTAATACAGATTCCAAAGTGTATTATGTTTTTGTTGTGTTTTCTAGTGAACTAAACGTGCTATAATAATATATACTTTATAAGATCGTATCTCTGATCATACCTAGAGACGAGCCACAGCGGGTATATACCGCCTGTTACAGAGAGATCTAATAGATATACAGTTAGGAGAGATAATTGGACAATCGTGTTTTATTCAGTTACGGGTATTATAGAATCCCCGTGACAGGAAAACATAATTATATATATATTGATAGATTGATAGACAGACAGACAGACAGACAGATAGATAGATAGATAGATAGATAGATAGATAGATAGATAGATAGATGTAATAAATAAATAAATAAACAAATAAATACTTACGCATTGTTCCTTTAACTAGAAAGCAAAACTGGCCTTTTTTCTAATTATTCCTAATTTCTTACAGACGAATTACTCTTTCCCATGTAAAGAATACTTTCTGTTATTTCATTTTCTTTTCTATTTTTTGTTGATATTTAGTTAAATGATTATTCCAATAGTTGAGTGTATTATCAGGGATTTGTATGTTTGGGTAGAGTTGTTTTTCGTGCACATTTGTTGGTAATGTATCTGCTGTATATCTGCGATCTTAGAGCAAGTTGTCGTCAGCTATCCAGGTATGTTACACAGGTGAACTCCAATTACCAGCATGTTTCTGAAAACAAGGTACGTTCGTCGTGATTGGGTAGCATTGCGCATATCAATTCAGGTGCAGCTCAGTTTACATCAGTTTGAATATTGCATTCCGCTGATCCGCTGTATGAATAATGTACACGTTATTCGTTGTAAGCCTAGTATTGTTCTTCAGACATGAAAGCACAAGCAGAGAACGTTTATTAAGTAGTATCTTAGATACCTATATATAACAACAGCCATCGCCCGAAATATGTCATAGAGTACCCAATAGTTTAATTGTGTACTTTATGCCAAGGTTGGCGCGGTGGCTTTAGGGTCGATCCCCGTCGGTGGACCTATCTATTGTACTATTTCTCAGTCCAGCCAGTGCACCACGACTGGTACCGCAGCCCTGTACCGGCTCCCACCCAGAGCTAGTTTTAACGACTCAATGGGTAGGTGTATGACCACTATACCCTCTTCTCTCTCACTAACCACTAACAACTAACCCACTGTTCTGGACAGACAGCAGATAGCTGAGGTGTCTGCCCAGAAACATCGTGCTTGAACCTTAATTGGATATAAGCACAAAAATAAGTTAAAATGAAATGAAATTGGAAGTGAGCTCCCTGGTCTAGTGGATAAGTTGCTGGATAATTAAGCTGTGTCAAATACCGTCAAGCTGGCTCACAAATACATTCATTATTTCTCATCTATCAGCCTCTGCCTACCATTCTCATTATCTTAATATAAAAAATAAACCTTTCCAATTTCTCCTACGATTTCAATCTGTTTCGACCCTTTCTGTCAGTTTCCTCCGACTCTGTCTTCTGAGCTGTCCACACAATCGCCCACCTGTCTCAGCGTCCTCTGCCGCTAATAAAGCTGGTCTGACCCACGGCACTAACTAACGACCGCAGGTAGTAGGGGAGCATAGTAGGTAGTTACAAGTGCCTCTTAACAATGCCAGAAGTAACTGAACACTCCAAATTGGTCGCACAAAGCCCACAGCTAAAAGCTGATGGGAAATGACAGGTGTGTGGCACTGATAGCCACGAGAAACAAGCACCTCTCATTCAAAGGAGTAAAGAGGAAAGGGGGCAATGGGGGAAAAAAGAAGAAAACAAAAAAAGAAAGAAATGAAATTGGAATCAGTTTAAAAAGAAATAAAACAAAGTGGGTTTTTTTTAACGACACCACTAGAGCACATTGCGTTTTTAATCAGCGGCTATTGGATGTCAAACATTTGGTAATTATTACTAGTATATCAAAGGCCGTCTTTGTTATGGTGCATATAATAGATCCATTTCTACTAAAGGAAAAAAAAACAATGTAGCGGGTTTTCTATTTACTACTATATGACAGAATTACCAAATGTTTGACAACCAATATCCGATGATAAATAAATCAATGTGTTCTAGTGGTGGAGTTAAACCAAACCAAATTTATTTTATATATATACTGAGGGTAAAAAAAGGGAACACTTAGCTTTGTAGATCATCTTCTTCAGCGCTCGATTGGTTGTATTATATCCTTTGTCCCGTGAGAGTCGCAAAAAGGGCTGTCAGGCTGTAGAGCCTCAGGATCAAATTTTACAAACTATTTACATCCTAATGTCTGTATAAAGGACAAAGATGTAATGAGAAACTGAATGTCAGTAATGTGAGATTGAACACTTAACTTCCTGACACCGTGCATGAGAGTTCAGGATGCAGTCACTTGATTCTGTTTATGTTTGTGCGATCCCTTATTTCTTTCCATCAGTATAAATGCGAGATTTTATTAATGTCTTTAGTGTCAAACCCAGATAGCTTGGTTGTGTGTGCCCAAGAAAGCGTGCTTGAACCTTAATTGAATATAAGCACCAGAATATGTTGAAATGAAATAGTTTCATTTCATTCATTTAAATTTATTTTCAAGCACGCTGTCGTGGACATATATTGTTGCTGTCTATTCAGGCAGGTTTAATGCATAGTTTTAATGTCTAGAAAAAGAGATGTTGATTCAATGAATTTCTATCTAGCGCCTCGTCTGTAGGAGGACAGCCACTACCAAGGAGATTTCTACCGGACAATGCATCCTTTCTGTACTGCCACAAAGAGGACTGCCAGACTATTTACTAAATCAAAACTAACACAGCCATTTTACATTCAATATAGTCTTAAAAAAAAGGTTTTAAAGAGGAAAGTAGTTAATTTATCATTGCTTTCTGTTCAGTAAGAGACATTGACATCCTTCTCACGGGTTTGTATATCTCTAATTTGTGCATTTAGTTTAGTTAACAGAGACTTGTATGGATTTAATACAACATGTCAGCATATTTCTCAAACATTTTGTTCCCTTTGTGTTTTGGACTTTGAACCAATGCCTGTCCGTCAACTATCAAGACTGACTTCCCGAGTAATTTCTGAGGTACATGTGGATCTTGAGTTTGTTTAAACAACGGGTATTGGTATTGGTAGCAAGTCATTCTTTATGATCAGTATTCACTTCCTTGCAGGCTTTATATGCTGTAAATAGTATGTGTGATATTTCTCACTGAACTCAATGATTGTACCTGAATTGAATTTTGAGGCTTGGACCTTTTGACCATAAAATTACCACATAAACATTTGCGAAGGTTTCCATGTAACATCTGATGAACATCTGCATGGTAGACAGTGCACCATCGACTAGTTCTTGTATTCATAATAGATCAAAATGTGAAATCTGCATTCTGGTTAATATTAAAGTAACTTGTGGAATTATAATCTTGGACAAAATAAATAAATGAAAGATGGCACATTCGTCATAATAATGTGCATCAAATAAAACAAGTTTATATCAGGATTCATACTTCTATTTGAAATCATACATTGCATAAACAATTAAATGAAATTGTACTTGAGATTTCAGCCCTGGGACTTAAGGATATGCATAATTTGTTTACAGAAAACTGCTTGCTTTCTGAGAACACCAGGGTTTTTTTTTTACTGGGTCAAATAGCATTCTATCCATATTTCATAAACATTTGGAAACCTAGACTGGCAACACTTTGGCAGAAGTGATGTGTCTTTCCTCCTTAAATAGACAACACATTTGATAATAAATTTTCATAGCAATATCAAGTATTTGTATACAGAAAGCATGTTCTATTTTTAAAGTTAGTATGGTAATGACCGTATGGGTATATTTTCCAACTGTTCGGAAGATATTTTTTTCGGTAAATCTCTGAAAATATTTAATAAAAAGTTGTAAGATACTGATTTTAGGAATTGGTTGTTGCAAAATAACCAATATCTTTATTAAATAAGTCTATAATAGATGCAATTGAATGCCAATTATGTTAGAGGCAAATGATTTGTCATTTCATTGCTTTGTTCTGGCAGGTTTCACATCTGGTAGCTGGTTACACTGTGCAATCCATACATTGCTATATCCAAAGTCATCCCAAACAGATTTGAAGAACTTTAACCATTTATGATCACATATTCCATTTTTATAATCATTCAGCAATGATTCATATATCAAGAATGATAACTTTGTGTGTTTTCCAGATGTATCTATAAAACCAAGGAACATATACAAATGTGAGTAGAGGTACTGATCCCAGTGATCATCAATTGTGCCCTTGTAAATACTGAAACCATTCATCAAAATGTGAAATCTGCATTCTGGTTAAGATTAAAGTAACTTGTGGAATTATCATCTTGGACAACAGCAATAAGAACACACATCGTTGTCATACAAATGTTTATTTTAATCAGTATTTCTTTTCTATGGAAATCATTAAGAGCAAAACGATTAAATGTTGGAGTACTTGAAATAAAGGTATAAAATATCAATCCTCTGATTTAGCTTCAGGGCGTCAGTATGTTTTATCACCTACAGATCCAAAGTTATATTAACCAGTTGATCCCCATTACATTGATATTACCCCACTCCGCCCCCGCTAAAATTTTAGATCCGCACATACATAAATATTTTAAAAACTAATGTTAACATGTAGATTTAGGCATGAATGAATAATTTCATTTAACGGAACCCCTTTGGTGTTAGATAACTTTAGTTTATAGCGATGTGTGAACCCCCTATGATAGGTATAAGTTTGATATAACATTTTCATAGCTCATATCAATATATAAATATGAGGTAAAATGCATTAACAGGGTAAGGTAGCTGACCGGGTGAATATATTTCCAACTGCAGAAATGGCCCCTAAACTTTCTATATGAAATACAGAAAGTAATTTCAATCCTCTGATTTAGCTTTATTCCGTCAATATGTTTTATCACCTACAAATCCAAAGTTATATTAACCAGTTGATCCCCATTACATGATATCACCCCTAGTCCCCTTGAAATGTTAGATCCGCACATACATAAATTATTTTAAAAATTAATGTTAACATGTAGATTTAGGCATGAATGAATAAATGTTTAACGACACCCCAGCACAGAAATACACATCAGCTATTGGGTGTCACAAATGAATATGAAAGTATTATTTATATATAATTATGTTAAACCACAGTGTAAGGAGCTGTGGGTGAATACTATAATACAATGCATAAATCAAGGTAAAAGTTTGTATAAAGTTTGAATAAAAGTCAAAGAATTTTACGGACAAAATTTTACAATTAATTCAATTGGTGCTGAATTTAAAGGAGATTCCAAAACATTTCTGTTGACAAATATATCATTTCTCGTCGGCTTGAGATGATCACACACCACTAAAATGTGGCGCACAGTCAGTGTACACTGACAATGTTCACACTGAGGAGGAGGGTCCTTCTTTAAAATAAATGAATGCGTCAGATACGTCTGGCCGATGCGGGCACGGCACAAGACTACTTCATTCTTTCTGCACCGCCTGTAGGATGACTGCTACTCTCCCAGGACTGGTTTGACAGAATGAAGCTTGTTCTCAACCGCACCGTCCCAGTCATCTTACCAAGTCGAAAAGATATATTGGTTAAGAAAATTAAATCACTGATGGGGACACCAACATTGACACGGGGCAAGTTCAAAGCAGACTTGGCAGCAACATCTGCCTTTTCGTTACCCTTATGGCCAACATGGCTGGGTACCCAACAAAATATAACATCTTTACTGGCAATTGACAAAAAGACACACTTTCGTATCACCATCCTAACTAAGGGATGCTCCAATTTCATGTACTGTAAAGCTTGGAAACACGAACGTGAGTCTGTAAAAATTATATATTTTGATGCACATGAATCCTTAATCTGTTCCAGGGCTTTAATGATTGCCTAAATTTCAGCAGTAAAGATTGATGCTGAATCGGGCAATCTGATGGAAATTATTGCGTCTGATGGAAAAACTGTAGCAGAAGCCATAAAATTCCCATCCCGTGATTCGTCTGTGTAAACAGGAATGTAATCACAGTACCGCTTTTGGATTTCCATTAAATATTGTTTATAAATAAATTCATCTGTGCGATCTTTCATTAGATGCACAAGATCGAATACAATTTTTGGTGGTTTGATACACCAAGGTGGCAAAATAAAATATGAAGGCGTTTCCAAAATGTCTGTTAAATCAATGTTGGAAACTGATAAAAACTGCTTAATGCGAAGACCAAATGTTCGAATCGCATTCGGTTTCGCATCAAATAACTTCATAGATTTGTTATCAAACACCGCATTATGTGCAGGATGTTTTAGCATCGATTTAATCTTTGTGGCATACTGCAGAGAAAGCTTTGCACGTTTAGCACCCAAACTAGGTTCGTGTGTATCGACGTACATGCTCTCAACAGGAGATGTTTTGACAGCACCAAAACAAGTCCCTGGTTGTGTATAGGATATAGCGTCTGCATGTAAGACTTGTGTGCTGACCCATACACAATGCACTCATAATCAAGTTTAGACCAACCTAAAGGCATATATATTTTTGTTTTAACTATTTAAAATACATTTTAAAAATATACAAATTCCTCTTCGAGATCGTAACATCATTCTCCCAAAATTCCATTTAGATGGTCGCCTCTTATTTCGATGCCTGTAAACATTATATATATTTGTATATGCATTGTTTGAAAACATAGATGTTTTCTTTTCTATTCTAACATAGGCTTGCTGAATACAAATAAATATGTTGTCCATGTGAAAAATTACATTTAGGGGATCATAATGTAACCCTTCTAGTTCATGACAAAACACGACTCGGGTTTAGAGATTCTTTATTCCCGTAGGGAAAACATATAAATATATAAATGGTACATTTTGTTTAATAATTTGACATAACAACATGACATACATGAAAAATATAATAAATGTCTGGGTCCTTCATAAAACATACAAATACACGTAATATAGCATTAAAACACTCATCAGATATCAACAATCTTTAGTTTGAACTAAAGATGTCCCTACGGGCGCTCACCATCAAGATAACCATTATGTTCTTGTCAAAGGCTACGAGAAGAATGAGAAAAAGGTGTGGTATTTGAAAGGAAAGGTCGGATTTCCCCCAGTATGCAGTGCAACTGTCATGATGCATAACTATAGTCAGTCAAGCGTAACCTATCACTAAATACACGTGCAACTAACCACAGAACTACAGTCCATACCTAACTACCCATTCTAACTATAAGCTTATACATAGAAATAGTTAATGTATACATATTAAATAATACAGTAAAGCACTAACTAATCCCTATTAACAATTGTATTAAAATATCCCTGGTTACAATAATATGAGAGTACCAAATTATTATTGTGTTGAAAATACGTTGTATCCAAGTATAAAAGCGTGTTTTTGTTTTCGTTATTTTGATTACATAAGCATTATTTTTCAACATGTTTTTAGTTTCAGCATGTTTAAATTTGTTTACAAAAGTATGATGGATACAATCCTAAAGGAATGATCGCACAAAAATAAATAAAAGCATGGTCTGTGACACTCTATTGTACTTAAATACAATGTATTTTCAACACAATCCTAATTTCATATACTACTATTTTGTTTTTGTAATTTGGACCCCTTAAACGAAATTTCTCAGATGGCCAACATATTTTTGGGGGGGATTCAGCACACCCAAATTAGGTTGGAAACTAACGAAATAATCGTACATCGGTAAATGTGCGCTTTTCTTGAAAATGGGACCTGACCACTGTATCTTGTAGCAAAGAGTATAAAACAAAAGATATCAGTAACTTGACTATACAATGTTAAATTGCTTACTCCTAGAATTTCTTTTAATAATTTGTGAAAATATGTTCGCGTTAAAGGTTATTTGTTAAAGTTTTACGAATTAAACATAAAACTGTTCTTAGTCCTTTATTCACATTCGACTAATAAATTAAAAGAAATTATTAATATTATTATGTTTTAGTTCTAAGTGATTAACATTGTATGTACATATAAACATTGAAAATCTTTAGAAGTATAGTGGGCTATCCTACATTTTGCCCCTTACTTTGTGATAAAAAGTATTATTATGTGGAAATCTAAGTTTGACACCAATGGTTAAACAAAAATATACAACATTGTGTTATCTGCTTCAGGTATGTTATAACAATAGTTAAACTTTGAACCCATTTTACTCGAATTGTTAAAAATGTGGCACAGCCCACTCTACATCCCAGCGGCTCATCTCTTCCCGATAAATTAATATACTTTTATGTGGTATACAGTTGTAATGCAGTGTACATGGAGGTATAAATCAGTGTCATTAAAAACAAAATTAAAGAAGAAAAATGTATGGACGACAATATTGAGAGAGATAGATATATATATATATATATATATATATATATATATATAGAGAGAGAGAGAGAGAGAGAGAGAGAGAGAGAGAGAGAGAGAGAGAGAGAGAGAGAGAGAGAGAGAGATCTTACATGCTACATCATTACATGACACCCTGTTTTGATGTAGGTTGCTAGATTAAATGTAAGGTTACGGTGTTCTGTCTAGGTGTGTTGACACGCTGCTTTGTCCGTTTCATTAGAAAATGTTGGTAATGGGAGTTGATTTAGTTTAACCGAACCGTGTATCTAATTTGACTGAGGTTGTAAGTATAGTTAGACTGAATCACGTTCAGCCCGGAGTTTTACACCCACTGTTTAGTGTTGCGTGTGTTGAGGCCCATTTTGTAATAAACGACCAATTTTGTAATATGTACCCATTTTGTAATAAAAAACGACCCATTCTGTAATAAACGTAGGTACCCATTTTGTAATGAAATCGGACCCATTTTGTAATAAAAAATAGGTACCCATTTTGTAATAAAAAAATGCCCATTCTGTAATAAAGGCTTAAAACGTCAGAATACGACATAGATGTTAAATATATACAAATTGAAATAATTTTAAACTTTGTGTTTAGATTTTTTTTCAGTGGTTGGGAGTTCGTCAGGGGTACGAATATGTCTTAAGGTTGATTCTGTAAGTGAACCTATTCAGTTTTTCCGTTCATCCATTACCCAAGACCGCTCGCTTGAGGTGCTTGTGTTGCAGGATCGAACTTCTGTGGACACACAAATTGGGTTTTTTGTCTGTTCCAACCAGTACCCTAAAACTGGTATACTAAAAGCCCTGGTATGTACTATCCTGACTATGGAAAAGTGCATATAAAATATCCTTGCTGTTTTTCGTAACCCATCGTGTGGTATTATCTATCATGATCGGGGCGGGATCTAGCTTAATCGGTTGAACGTTCGCCTGGGGGACTTGGGTAACAGAATAGAACCTCCTCGGTGAACACATCAATTGGGCTTTTTGCCGTTCCAACCAGTTCCTTCTCTCCCCCCCCCCCCCCACCCTCATTACGCCACGAATGTTACATTATAATCTAAGTGTAGATATGTGTAAGAGAAAGTAACCTACATGAATGTGTTGTAAAAGCCGTAGCAGCTGATTAAAAACAGTGGGTTTAATCAACAACTACTTAAGCTGAAATACACTCAAACTAGTATCCGTCAAAAGTGATTTCCCACTGACACTCCCTCCCCACACACCCCAGCCGCCCTACCCCATCCCCCACCCACCATGACAAAGTGAACAATACACATAAAACACATGTGATCATTCAGCCGATGGTTGTGGAAGTTAATTCTACAATTATTGTGTACAGGTACTGTCCATTAACCGATTTACCGCTTACACTGTACTTTAGTTTGCCGCCTGACTATGTGCTCATATGCGGTCTTGAATGCATATATATATATATATATATATATATATATATATATATATATATATATATATATATATATATATATATAACTACCCACACTTGCCTTTCTTATTCTTATTCTTCTTTTGTTATGGTTACCGGCAATATTAGGTATATATATATATTTCTTTCTAAACTTCTATGTACATTTGCTAATAATCCCATAAATATGAACATTTTAAATAAATACACTGTAATAATATTACAGAATTTTGAATAAGATTTGATGTATTTGAATAAATTGCTGCACAACTAATTGAACGATCCCATAGATTAAAAATATACCATGTGAGACCCTAGAAGTGTCAGGAAATGTTAAATCGTAGTAACTGAACATGAACTATCCCTTATGCATGACAATAGGAACTATTTAAGTTAATTCATAAATGTGCTAATAATATTTCGATAAGGAACATTGTGTATCAAAACCGGTTTATTTTTTACATAAATTATAAGCATGTACAGGTACTTCCTCCTGAAGTCAACACAAAATATTATTATAAATGTATGAATTCACTGAAAAATAAACGTATGTTTTGAAAAGAACTGAAAAACCCCTCTTGTTTTCAAAACTATATATTCACAGAGACACACACAGATAAATACAAAGATGGACACACAGACACAGAGAGAGAGAGAGAGAGAGAGACAAACAGACTGACTGACAGACAGAGAGACAGACAAGCAGAGAGAAAAACAGACAGATAAGCAGAGAGAAACAGAGATAGAGATATAATGAGGCATACAGAGAAACAGTGAGGGAGAGCGAGAAACAGACAGACAGACCTGTATTGCAAAAAGAACTGAAAGTTGTTGGCCAAACTGTCATCGTTTCTAACAAAGGAAAGTTCTCCTTGAATAATGAAACTTTTCATGAAAAAAACCGTTATCAAAACTATATATTCACAAAGACACACACAGATAAATACAAAGATGGACACACAGACACACACACAGAGAGAGAGAGAGAGAGAGAGAGAGAGAGAGAGAGAGAGAGAGAGAGAGAGAGAGAGAGAGAGAGAGAGAGAGACTGAGACTGGACTGACTGGCTGGCTGGCTGGCTGGCTGGCTGGCTGGCTGGCTGACTGACTGACTGACTGACTGTCTGACTGACTGACTGACAGGCAGGCAGGCAGGCAGGCAGGCAGGCAGACATATATGCAGAGAAAGCAATATAGACAGAGATACAGATAGAATGAGACATACAGAGAACCATTGAGGGAGAGAGAGAAACAGACAGACCTGTGTTGCGAAAAGAAAACCAAACTGTCATCGTTTCTAACAAAGAAAAGTTCTCCTTGAATAATGAAACTTTTCATGGGAAAAAAAACCTGTTTTCAAAATATATATTCACAGAGACACACACGGATAGACAAAACAACAGACACACAAACACAGAGAGAGAGAGGAGGAGGGAGGGAGGGAGAGGGGGGAGAGAGAGAGAGAGAGATAGAGAGAGAGAGAGAGAGAGAGAGAGAGACAGACAGACAGACAGACAGACATACAGAGAGACAGAGACAGCGAGAGACAGAGACAGAGACAGAGAGAGAGAGAGAGAGAGAGAGCGCGCGTCCGTTTGGTTGCGTAAAATTTATAATTTTCTTTTCCCAATACAACTTATTCTAACATTATTATTATGAAGAAGCAGGATGTCGTTAGAGGACTGCCGAGATAGAATAATGATTAGTGATCGTAACCACCATATGATGAATAATATGAATTTAAAAATGTAAGAAATTCGATCATTTCAAAAATATATCGTTTATGATAAATTTCCCAAAATATAACGCGGAAAAAACCAACCGCGGTTTTGTGAGAATAACTGTCGTATTCTCAGGCCAAGCCCACTGTTTTTACCCGCAATTCTAATTAATTTCTGAACACTTATAACTTTTTCAAGTGCGCCACATAAACGCAGTCGTTCAGCTAAGAAATCGTCAATATGTATTTCTGGTAAGAAAGATTCTGTCAGTTTTCTAAGCCCAGTGGATACCCTATTAAACGTTCCGAGCATGTGACAGTCATCATACATACACCATCTAATGATTTCCTTTAAAATCTCGTTTGGTAAAGCCTGTCCGTCACCGCACTCCCCTTTGTTAGATGCATTAATTATACCGGTGTTGCTAATTAGACATTCCGTATCACCGTCAGTTACTGGTGTGGACTGTGTTACAAGAATTCTTTATTATCCAAAGCCATCCTGGCTATAGGCGCGACATAAACATCAATATTATTATCATAGTAACAGTTGTGCATATATACATAGTGTGATATTTAACAATCAAAATTACATGAATAGAGTATATAAAATGTCAATAGGAGGGTAAACATAATATATTAATTTTTAATGAGAAGAGAGAAGGATACTCGTGATCATCATCTAATATAGAATCATCGTCAGACTGTAAACGATGTATAGTGTCATGAACTATTTCGGCTGAATTACTTAAACTGACGTAATGTTCCCCGTGACCTTCAGTAATATGACCAAGAACGAGTGTTGGCAATGCTGGATTAAAATGAGTTGAGGGAGATAGTAAGGTTGTTGCATGAGGTCCGAGACTAGAAAATATTAAAATGTTCACAAAAAACAATTGCGCAGCTCGCTGCAGGGTGATATGATCACCAAAAGTACCACTATTCTCCATATTAGTAAGCTTATCAGCACAACATATATACACTGTATGTATAAACGCACAAGAGAATTCAATTATTATATTCATCAATTACACGCTTTTGGTTTTCATGTTAGGTAATAATACAATGAAATATATAAACTAAATGTTACCTACATGCATAAAAGTATTACATTCACAAACAGTATAAAAGAAAAGTGACAACTAGTATGCTTTTAGACAAGAGAGTGCCTTAACTTATAATTTTTATGCCAAACTAATATACTTATCAATATTAATTAAATCTTTAATGTATGCTTCTTTAACATCACAAAGTATTTTAATCAGCTGTTGCTGTTCCGATAATTATGATACAGACTACCCACACAAGCTACTATTTTTGATACACAGCTGTAGAACATACTTGGTTCTTCATACCCCAACCGAATAGCACTGGTTGGAACAAGAAAACAATGTATATTTATAGGGTTAGCGTTAGAAATTTCGTATCCCAGGCGAACCATCGACCATCGAAATAAATCTAAACACAAAGTTTAATATTATTTCACTTTGTATATATTAAACAAAGGCCTACACCTATGTTGTAATCTGACGTTTTAAGCCTTTATTACAGAATGGGCATTTTTTTTATTACAAAATGGGCACCTATTTATTATTACAAAATGGGTCCGATTTATTACAGAATGGGTCGTTTTTTATTACAAAATGGGTACATATTACAAAATGGGTCGTTTTTTATTACAAAATGGGTACATATTACAAAATGGGTCGTTTATTACAAAATGGGCCTCAACATGCGTGCTTATTATCCATGAACATTAAAACGTATAGAATTACCAAGGCTGACAGGCTTGTATGGAACATGCTAGTTAACTCCCTCCCACTTTTTCGTCTGATATTATATATTGTCTAACAACACGCAATTACTTTAAATCATACAAAACGCACATATAAACAAACACAAACAAACAAACACACACACACACACACACACACATATATATATATATATATATATATATATATATATATATATATATACATATACATACACACACATATATATATACATATACATACATACATACATACATACATACATACATACATCATCAATACATATATACATCACCAGTGCGTTACGTATGTAATAGTCAAATCCGACCTACATACAATATATAGATATTCATCCATCAATACATACTAGCTAGTGCCAGGTTTACCCACTGTTCCATGCGCGTAAGCGGGGTCGACCGCGTAGGTTGTAGGCCCCATGCACATGGTTGAGTTAAAGAGCATTCCTTTTAAGGATGACTCGATAGTTCGGAACGTATCGTGGCAAGTCTGCAATTTGCGGACGATTCGATGCCACGGGTTCGAGTCACAGCAACGGCATGAGACAATTTGTAAGGCCCGAATGGAATTAATTATTCCCTGCGCCAGTGCGTTAATATCTATGTATGTAATAGTCAAATCCGACATACATACAATATATAGATATCCATCCATCCATCCATCCATCCATACACACACACACATACACACATACATACATACACACGCACACACGCGTTTCATGTCCTGGTTATGTCATTTCATGTCATCTTAAAAAAGACACACAAAACTGACCATTATGTTTTGGAATCGTTGCCTGTTTTGTTTTGGTGATAAATGCTTTAAAATGAAGTTATAAAGAATACTATTTGTATCACTGTTTCCCTCCTCTGTAATTTGTAGTTAACATATCTGTCCATTTCCAACCAATATATAGGTTTTAGAATTACATGTACTAGTTACTAGTTCTATCAACTGTCGTGACGATATAAAACTCTCTCTTTCTCTTTTACTCTTTAAAAAACCCTTACAAAACCGCCACAAACAGTTAACATAGAGACAGACATTTCTTGTTTTTGGACTTTACAAACATGGATGATGATGAGATGAATGGTGAAGCGGCAGTATTCCATTTCGGTATGGGACTACTTGACAGGGCCGTACTCCACGCTTGCTGCCAGTGAGCTATCTCGATATCACCCGATCCCGGGGTACACGGAACCTGTGGTGCATACCGGGTAATCATCCCCCATGTGGGGTCATACACTCGTGAGACACACCCATAATCGCATCCGTAAAGTGGGTGAACCTCGGTGTATGTGGCCTTACACTTACCCTCGCTCTAGGTTGGAGCCAGCACTGGCAGAAAAATCCCCCATTGCCTCGAACCCAGTACCTACCAGCCTCAAGTCCGATAGCATAACCACTACACCACCGAGGCCGGTTCTGTTACTCACTTTTTTCGTATAATTCCAAAGCAATATATATTTTAATGTTATATATATCTTACTTATTTATTTATTTATTTAATAATTTAAAATTACAAAACTTAGAATAAATAATTAATACGCCACTCTGTGTATAATTAATACTGCGTTCTTTGGGAAAATAATCTTATCTTCTTTCTTCTATATATTTTTTTTTCTTCAATCCACTGCTATCTTATAAATTCATCTTTAAAATTTGCCCTCAATATACTTCTCACAATATATTAATATTTTTTTCGTAATGCTTTAATATATTGAACTAAAAAAAATTATATAGCTTTATCACGTGGAACTACAAATCAGGTTTGACGTTACAATGTCTCACAATTATGACCTGAAATTTCATATAGCATTTTATCACAGAGCTACAGGTGTACTCCATGGGGTGTAGCCTCATTTTGACAACCGGAATGGGTGTGCACTATAACTTTACATGCACTATAACTTTACAGGCATGCCATCAGTATAACGTTGCTGAGAGGGTAATAGTGCAAATGAACGATCACCCTCTCATAAATGATATATTCATAAATCCCCATGAGAATTTGTTGGGTCCGGTAGAGAACATACTGATATATATAAAGAATAGTTCATGTCTTTCTCAAATATGATTTATATCTCATCGAGTGAAATTTGCAATCATATCTCACGAGTCGCGCTGAGATTAGTTTACAGTGTTCTAGCTAGCAATAAATAGAGGGCCCTGCCCCCGTTTTGTGCCGCTCTGCCGTATTTGTTGCCGCACCGCCCCTCACTCCGATTTCAACTCGCTATGAATCAAGACGTTGCTGTTTGTACTCTCGAGCTACCCCCCCCACCCCCCACCCCCCAACTGGGGGGACTCTTAGCTAGTTACGGCGTGCTGCGTGAGTATCGAGTCGCGTACACTGGATCACGGGCGACTGTGACCTTAGTGTACTGCAATCTCGACACCCTGAAGAGGAAGAGAAGAGGACGTGGAAAGAGAACACGTGCGGCAGGGGCGACACAGGGGAAACCAAAGCTACGTCCAAGGGGATACAACAGACACGAAGAAGATGAGAGGCGGGACAGCAACCAGAAATGGAAGCCACTGCCGGATGGGACTCACTACGAGCTGCACACCCTACGGTCCAACGAGGCGACGGGACTTGTCGTGACACACCGGCGCCAGCAGATCTTCAGACAAGCGATTCGTCTACATCAGATGGACAGCCCAACTATCCACCGAATCGTCAAGACGATCTGCGGCGCCGGTTACAACATCGTCATCCAGGCCTTGCTCGGCAGGAAGCACCTGATCCCGTCACTGACTGCTGGACCGGTCCTCAACTCTCCGCAGGCGCCAACCTCTCTTAGGACAGGCTCCTCCTGTTTTGGGCTTAGATGGACTTAAAACATTTCGGCCGCAGTTCAAAATTTTATGTTTATTTTTTTGTAAACAGTCCGACACAGTTTATTTTGGCAGCCCGTTTAAATTGCTCAAATCACCTTAAAACCTTTTCGGTCGAGCACTCTAATTTTATTGTTTGGACTTAAATTTTTGTAGCTCATATTCCTTTCGGTCTTCGACCAACTACTAAATTCGTATTCCAAATTCCGCCCACCTCAAACTTACCCCCCTTTTAAAAAATATCATTAAATAGTCCGATCCTCTCTTCTTTCTCTTATTTATTTTTGGACTGTCCTTCGAAAATGCCAATTGTTTTTGCATTTACCATTGTTTGACACCCAATAGCCGATGTATTTTTCGTGCTGGGGTGTCGTTAAACATTCATTCATTCATTCATTCATTCATTCATTCATTCATTCATTCGAAAATGCTCCAAATTATATAAATATTCGGCCGAGCAGTCAATTCATTTTATTTTTGGTTTGTAAATGTGTTTATTATTATTTTTTTTTAATCCTACTAATTTCTTTTACTAATTGCTATTTTCAAAATTCTGTCCATTTTCCCCCCCCCCCCCCCCCCCCCCCGTTAATCTAGTTATCTATCTTAATTTCTTTTTGACCGCCCAATCTAATCTAGCGACCAAATTTAATGAGTAGATTTTGTTTTTTTATTAATTATATTAATTAGAGATGCGCATCAAAATTTTAAAGGCCCACTAATTAATTGTTGGATGTAAATTTCAAAATTGTCCCCTTAATTTTGTTCTGTCCCGGAGCAAGTCACTGGCTATCCAGAGACAGGTCCCGGGACGGACATGCTCGAAACTCTAGTGGTATATGAGTATGTAAATATTATTCGCACTCGCACTCGCATCGCACCTGATTATCGCCGCCCTGCCCTAATTCATTGTCAAACAAAAATAAAAAATCTTGCTTTCCGCTCAAAGCGTGTACAGTGTTGTTACGAGTCTGAATTCCCAACTAAAAAAACGTTTGACAACACATTGTTTAGCCACAGTTGTGAAAGCCGACAAAAGTAACGTGGTATGTTGTTTTCTTTCTATTGTTAGTCGATATAACTGCAGACGAGCGGACAGGCAGTCTTACAAAGTTTGAATGCGAAGTAATCCTCACACCGTCACGCACATAACCACACACCGCCTAGCAAACACCTAGTTGAAAGTAGACCATCATGATAAACTTCGACAGAACGTCAAATGTGAAATTTATTTTGAAAAGTAAATTTTTGAAAGTAATTTTTGCCTTTGCAAATATCCAGACCAAGATACATTTAGTTTTAACTGATGTCAGTAGTCCTTATCAATGACATATTGATTGCATCTTTATAATATGGCACAGAGTAAACTAGCAACACTGGTTATTTGGACTATGTAGGCATAACTGTGTTTTATTAAAAGCATGTCTGCAAAAGCTATTTAATGAAATCTATCTAGATCTTGACATGTAATAATAGTCGTTTTTATAATGCAGTGAGCAACTTGTTACAAATATATCCTTATGTCAGTTTTTTAATTTGTTTGTTCTTTTATTTCTTTATTTCTTTTTATTTATTTCTAATCATTCTCTTTTTTTTCATTTCTTGATTTCTTTTAATTATTTCATTTATTTATTTTAAATTACATTTGTGCATGATATTAAATGGTATAAATACTATATATAATAGAAAAAAGAATATGATTTTTTTTAGGTGATCCAACCTTTTGTAAAACATTTTAATAGTTAAAGTTTGATTTTATTTAACGACACCACTAGAGCATATTGATTTATCAATAATCGGCTATTGGATGCCTCTAAAAACGTTTTGTAAATTAAAACCAGCATAGCTATTCCTACATAATTATATGATATTTATGAATGTAAAAAATTCGATCATATCCAGCACTTGCCTCAAAAATAAGATTTCGCGTTAAAAATGCCCTACAATTAAATTAGCGCCCTGCCCCCATCAAATTCCTAGCTAGAACACTGTCAGATATAAATAATATTTGACAAAAAAACATTAAATTGTCTATTTATTATATAACTTTTGGCAATTTACCTTTATTTTCAAAATGCCAGCAGCCAAATAGTTCCGGCTTTCTTATAGTGAAGATAACACTTTCTACAGTATTCTTCTTTATTATCCAAAGCCATCCTGGCTATAGGCGCGACATAAACATCAATATTATTATCATAGTAACAGTTGTGCATATATACATAGTGTGATATTTAACAATCAAAATTACATGAATAGAGTATATAAAATGTCAATAGGAGGGTAAACATAATATATTAATTTTTAATGAACATTTCCCTTCTTAGGAAAGCCTTGTATAAATATTTTCCAAGATTGTTTAAAGTTTTTATATTTTCCGAGTTCAATAGTTTGATTAACTTAAACACGGAAGGTCTGACGTAGAAGTATTTCTTTATGTAATTTATTCTTAGATCATGGTAAAAAGGACAACTCAGAATAAAATGGAATTCGTCTTCGATTGTTTCATTATCACATAGTGTACATAATCTGTTTTCTCTTGGGGTATTTTGGCGTCTCCCGACTTCAATACAAAGGCAATGGTCAGATAATCGTATTTTGGTAATCAGTTTGCTGTATACAAATTCAAGGCGTTTTTTTTAGATAGTTCTTGACATTATGAGTAGGATTTAGATGTTGATATAAGAATCCTTTAGATGACGAATCAATTATTCTGTTACAATCCTGGATGAAGTGATCCTCTAAACGTTGTTTAACTGTGAATAAGAAAGAAGTTTTATTTTCGACCTGTTGGCTATCCCATATGTGAGGAAGGCCTACTTCTAGTAGAATATTTTTCACAGAATTTGCCCAATTAAATCTAGGGAGATTGATATCATCTAATAATAATTCGTAGCAGCTCTTTAAAATACAGTTGTTAGTATTTAATATTTTCAGCCAATATTTAATAATTCTGAATTTTCGAGAAGTGGTTAAAGGAAAGCGACCAAGTTCTGCGAATACCATCATATTAGTACATTTTTTACTTACACCAAGTATTCTTTTGCAGAAATCGATGTGTACCTTTTCAATATCTGTAGCGCTATGGTATCCCCAAATCTCGCAGCAATAGCTTAATATGCTGCTAACATAAGTATCAAACAAATATAACTTAGTTTCTACATTAAGGTTACAATCATTAATTTTCTCAGCAAACCAAATAAAGCTTTGCGACCTTGATTAGCAATGCATTTTTGTGTCTCAACAAACTTTCCATTGAATTTTAATACCAATCCCAGATAATTGAATTCATTTACTATTTCCAATTCGTTATCCCCTAGATACCACTTTTCATTATCTCGTATAATACCTCCGTTACGAAATATAAGAACCTTGGTCTTATCGGTATTAATACATAAATTCCACTTATAACAATATATATTTAGACAATTTAACATTTCTTGCAAGCCTTCTATACTTTCTGAAAAAATAACTGTGTCATCAGCATACATTAGCAATAATAAGTTCAAATATTTCAATTCGTAAGAGTTATTGCAGTGGTTTAACAGGTCAAGTTCAATATCGTTGACAAAAAGAGAAAAGAGCATAGGCGATAGTGCGTCTCCCTGCATTAAACCCACACTAGTTGAAAAAGAATCAGAGAAGGACCCGTGGTGTTTAACACATGATTTAACATCATTATACATTGATCTAATTATAGTTAATAGTTTTCCTGTGACACCGTATCCGATTAGTTTATACCAAAGACTATTTCTATTAATACTATCAAAGGCCTTTTTATAATCAATGAAACAACAATATAAACGTTTTTTATGCGCTAAAGTGGATGATAGCAGACTATGTATGGAAAAAATTGCATCACAAGTTCCATAGCCAGGCTTAAATCCGAACTGGGCATCAGATATAATATTGTGATTACTGCTCCATTGTAGAAGTCTATTGTTAATAAGAGAAGTAAATATTTTGGATATAACACTTAATAAAGTTATACCTCTATAGTTGCCTACATCGTTAGGGTCGTTCTTTTTGTATAAGGGTAGGATGATCCCGTTTGACCAAGAATTGGGGAAATAACCACAATCAATAATGCTATTGAATAGCTTGCTTAAAACGGGTAATAAAATGTCTTTAAATTCTATGAAATATTCAGTTAACAGAAGATCATGGCCAGGGGTTTTGTCTCGTTTAAGATTTGAAATAACATGTTCAATCTCAGCAGGTGTTATTATTTTATCCAATTCTTCAAAAACACTTTCATTATGGGTATTAACTGAGGTATCGTCAAATTCATCTATCATTTGGGTAATATTAACCTGTTCAACATGATCGGTGTTTGTTAAATTTTTAAAATGTATAAAAAAATCGTTGATTGTTAATGACGTATTAACTTGCTTACGTTTGTTCTTAAAACGCTTGAAGAATTGCTTTGGGTTATGTTTTTTCAAATAATGCAACAGGTTACCTTCCTGATATAAATACATTCGTTTTGCTTTACCTATATGCTGTTTATATGTTTTCTTTTTTACAGCTAAATTATACCTGTTCTCGAATGAAGAATGCTTGTTAAACAAATATAGAGCCTCCTTGTAACTGCGATATAACTCACGGCACTTATCATCAAACCATGGTTTGTCACGGACTGATTTTAGACAATGACCTCCAACAGTTTTACATTTAACAGTGTGGGAACAGTATTGTTTGGTCGAGTCATTTATCAGATGAGTTAAATCAGTAACTGATTTATCAATACTTTCTTTGGTGGGACAAATATTTTGAAAGATAATCTGTAATTGTTCGGACTTTCCGCTTAAACTGTTTAAAATATCAACCTTGCATTCCTCATTCCAGATAGTTAAAGTCATATATAAAGGATTACCTTTATTAACTACAACTTTGTTAAAAAATTTCAATGAGCAAACAACCTCGATCAAACAGGGCGCGTGGTCAGAAAACATATTAAAATCGCACACTGTAAAGTCGCTAACGATATGAAGTATGTCGTTGGAGCATATAGCGTAGTCAATACAGCTTGATCCATTTCTATGATAAAAAGTAAAACGACCAATATTATCACCAGGTGATCTGCCATTCACAATACGGATACCAGTAGCTTTACACAAGCGTAACAAATTACGACCCAAGTTATTTACAGTTTTGTCTTGAGACACTCTTGGCGTTGAACACTCGTCAGAGACATAGTCAAACAGTTCACCGATGTTACGCAACACTTGATCATCAAGCCGATCCAGTGGGATATAATCCGGTTCCGCTCCAGTGCGCGCGTTAAAGTCACCTATACACAATACCTCGCCCTGGGTTTGAAAGATCAAAATGTCATTGTATATCATATCAAAAATGTCACAGTCATATTTAACATAAAACACATTATTTTCAGGAGGTATGTACACACATAAAATAAATACGTGAAGTTTATTTACAAACAGGGATTTGTCAAGTTTAACCCAGCAGTATGTATCGGCACATATCTTGACAATAGATATATATTTATGTAACCAATTTTTGTAATACAAAACCCAGCCACCACCCTTACACTTCGATCGTACTATGCGGGCGGCTAAGATAAATTCGTTTACATTGAGATCATCAGTGTTATCAATCCAACATTCATTTAAAAAGAGCAAATCACATCCTGAAATAGTATTAACAAATTCGCTGTCGCAAAGTTTAAAAGCTAGTCTCCTTTGAACATTCCATGTCATAATTTTGATCACATGTTCACCCTCCAGCCCGTCCTATGTAGTCGACATCGCTCCGTTTGCGGCGGATGGGTGATTGGGGTCTGCGGCGAATACGTGAGGGGGGTCTGCGCCAGATAAGTGATGGGGGTCTGCGCCAGATAGGTGAGGGGGGTCGGTTGTTACCGTTGGCGATGAACAAACGCGCGGTCGTTTCTGTGCCGGTCTGGTATCCCTCGCGTGTGTAGGACTTGGTCGCTGTTGGCGTGGCTTGTTTTGTACTACATCTCGGAACGACCGATAATCGGTGTAATTTGCCTCCTCGTAAGGTTTCCCATCTACAAATAACTTGTCCCGTAACAGTTTCGTCCTGTGTCCAGCTTGTCTCAGGCGTTTGGCTATGGGATACAGTTTCTTACGGCATTCCTCGATCGCCGGGGGGAACTGCTCACTGATACCGTAAGGTTTTCCCTTGAGCTGGTACGCGTTCGACTTTATCAGTACGATATCCTTGTGGTACAGAAAGCGAGCAACAATGGGGCGAGATGAACCAAGTCGTCTTTTGCCAAAACGATGTACATTACCAAACTCAAAATCGTAATCCAAGCCAAATTCATTTCCAAGAAATTCTCTTATTACGTACTCTGTAATTTCGTTAGGGTTTTCGGCAAGACCGGTGAAGATGAGGTTACATTTCATAGATCGGCATTGTAGATCGGTTATCAAATCTCTCATTTCATAATTGTCCTTTTTCAGCGACTCTATTTCTTTTCTTTTTTTTCTTTTTTTTTTTTCTTTTTTTGTGACGATAACACATTTTAGAGTGGAATAGTGAACTTTTCACTCTGATATGTGTTATCGTCACTGAGTGACTGATAACACTTTTATTTCACTGATATTTTAAGATATTTCACTAAATGTTATATAATAAATTGTTTTATCACTACTAATTTAAAAAATAATTAATAAACGTTATTAAAACGTTAATATATAGGGCCTATACAAAACAAATATAACACACCAATAAAAGTTTATTCTTGAACATTCATGAAATGATAACCAGCTTCTTAATATAATTGCGAGAAAGGATTGTTAGTGCTGACTACTGGAAATGATTACTCAGTTCGTTAGATAATTTGTTCGCCAAGAATGTTTGGAGTTGTCCAAAGAATGGCCTGACACGTTTACCAGTGGCAGTAAAAGAGTGAATGCACTGAATTTTGGGGATGGCACTGACTGACGTCCACAAGTCTCGTACGTAGGAACTTTTATGAAACATTGATTCATATCATTTCCTGAACTTCAATATTTATATTAGCCTATACATTCTTGCAGCGCTATGATCAATAAAAACGAATTTTGTACAATCGCATTGTCGGTTCGAACACGGCATTCAACCATACATTTAACACTATCACCAATCTCATCGACGGGACATTCTTCATGGAAAGAAGAAAACAATCTTCAACGCAATCAAACCAGGTCGCATTCCAATTATTACTTAAGCCAAATTACCAATATGATACAAGTTTGATTGAAATTGCCTTTTTAAGAAGAAAAACGTTTTGTCCATAATGTATAATTACAAACTCGGTACCAAATTAATGTCTCGTAAAATAATTTACATTTGTCAGTAGCTAAAGCTCTCTCTCTCTCTCTCTCTCTCTCTCTCTCTCTCTCTCTCTCTCTCTCTCTCTCTCTCTCTCTCTCTCTCTCTCCTCTCTCTCCCACAGGCCCTTAGTTCAAGAGTTTTACTATCCTGGCACGGTGGAGGGGGCGGGGGGGGGGGGGGGGGGGGTACGGTGTGTGTGTGGGGGGGGGGGCTGGCCCCAAATATTCTGAATAAAAAATATTATTGGTAGTAAATCTTGAGGCAAAGATGAATTTTACTTTCAGAATGCAGGGAATTGCATTTCAGGACATTTAGTTTTATATGCAATATATCAACCAAACCATGACCCATTAACCCCTACCTCAAAGTATTAACTGAAGAAAAGGGTACCTTTCGTAGCTCATTTTCGGTATAACCAGATGTTTTTACAACACCCCTAGTTTCGCACAGGTACCCCATACATGTTTCAAGCACAAGGCTACTTGGCACAGTGGTACAAGATGAAATAAAATTGCATACATTTTTAGCCCAGATGAAACAATTTTTTTTATACAACCAACTCAATCACATATATAACCAATCACAGGACCTGTGGTGTTAACTTCTCTATCGAAAGTACGGCGCACCTCGAACTTGGACCCAGTCGGACGTTATTTGGTTTAGTAATACCTTCAGCCACGCCTGCTATCTCAAGGGGAACAACTCTGACGTACATAAAAGTTAAGCTGACAGGTGTTATGTCGGCATAGGCTACAGCGACATTATTACGTCAGGGGCGTAACGTGGTTTGAACTTGGGGTGTTCGAATGTGAAGCTAGCGGACACTTGTATGTGCATTTGCCGTGCATACCTATCTGAATAGCCCAATGTTGCACTACGTCCATATATATTTTTTTTTTATTCAAGAGTAATTGGTTATGCATTTACGTATGGTTATTAAATTTATAATATAAGTTCTAATAGAAATTATAAAAACTAAGGTGGTTTTGTTGTTGTCGCTGTTGTTTTGTGGTTGTTGTTGTTAGTGGTTCAACGTGAAATTGAATAGGAAAAAAGGAAATGTGTTATTTAACGACGCACTCAACACATTTTATTTACGGTTATATGGCGTCAGACATATGGTTAAGGACCACACAGATATAAAGAGAGGAAACCCGTTGTTGCCACTTCATGACTACACTTTTCGAGTAGCAGCATCCCACAGACAGGATAGTACATACTACGGCCTTTGTTACACGAGTTGTAGAACACTGGCTGGAACGAGAAATAGGAAATCGAATAGGGGGTCACAACGAAGCTGTGATGTTGATGGATTGGGAAGGGTGGTGTGTAGTAAAATTGTACTTTTTTAATTAATGCCTTATCAGGCAGGAGCGTATGTAGGACATTTTTTTTAGGGAGGGGTTCAAAGCTTATAAAGGGCCGACGACACCGGCAGTATTCAGAAGTACACAAAGCTGTTGGTTTTAACTAATATGTTTAACGAAACCCCAGCACGAAAAAACATTGTTGTCGTCACAACAAAGAAATGTTGATGATTTTATGGTAACGTTTCCGGTCATTTTCATAATACACCCCCCCGCCCCAACGCCCGACAGTAGTAATAATCTATTGATTGATATGCAAAATCGGCCTCCGAGATGTCGTGATTAAGCCATCGGACATAAGGCTGGTAGAGTGATAGAGCCGGTACCGGGATGCGAACCCTGTACCTACCAGTCTTATGTCCAGTGGCTTAACCACGACACCACCGACGACGGTTGTACCTTCATCTGAGTTCAAGTACACTAACGTTGTATTATATAGGCTTAAAGACAATAGGGCCGAACTTACCAAGCCCGTCTTTTAATTAAACGCGTGGAACTGCATGTATTTATCAAGCTTAATCAGCTTAAAGACAATAGGGCCGAACTTACCAAGCCCGTCTTTTAATTAAACGCGTGTAACTGCATGTATGTATCAAGCTTAATCGTCTGCGTTTAATAAAAACAGGCTTATTTAAAGTTTGTTTTGTTTAACGACACCACTAGAGCGCATTGATTTATTTATCGTCGGCTATCAAGTATCAGGTGTCAAACATTTGATAATTTTTGACATGGTCTTAAAAAGGAAACCCGCTATATTTTTCCATTAGTAGCTAGGAATCTTTTATATGCACCATCCTACATACAAGATAGTACATACCACGGCCTTTGTTATACCAATCGTGATGCATTGGCTGGAACAAGAAATAGCCCAATGGTCCCACTGAAGGGGATCGATCCCAGACAGACCGCGCATCAGGCGAACGCTTTACCACTGGGTTACTTCCCGCCCCAAGATTGTTATTTATTTCACCACTTAAAGAAATTAATTCATTATATTCATACATAAAACACTCGATTTTCGGGGCACTTTGAAGTCGTGGAAATGGGTGTGCACTCCAGCACCCTCCATCAGGATCCGCATCGGAGTGCTGATGGTGGCAAAGAATACATAATATACACATTCGAATGTAATTTTTAACTGTCTTAGGATCGATCGCCCTCCATGAACTCGGGCTTTAACCCGCCCCAAACAGTGCTCCACGACTGGTACATCAGAGGCTATGGTATGCACTATGCTGTCTACGGGAAAGTGCTTTATTGTTAGGAGAGGCATAACGAATTTCCTCTATCCATCAAATGTCGAAATCATCCAGGTGCGTGTGCAAGAATTGATGTATTGGGGTTTAGGGTGTGGTGAGCTAAGTTCCTAGGAGGAGGTCGAGTCATGTTCTCATGGAATATATAATATATAGAAGATGCACCTGTCGCCATATGTTAAATACAAAATAGCCATAGTTTTTTTTATTGTTTTGTTTAACGATACCACTAGAACATATTGGAACATATAGTCTTAGAGAGGAAACCCGCTACATTTTTCCATTAGTAACAAGGGATCTTTTATATGCACCATCCCACAGGCATGACAGCACATACCACGGCCTTTGATATACCAGTTGTGATGCACTGGCTGGAACGAGAAATAGTCCAATGGGCCCAGATCCATAATTTAAAATGTGGTAAGGTGTTGTTAAAGAACTGTTCGTTTTGTTTCCATCATCAGTTAACAGCGACAACAACAACAACATGAACAACAAACCTGCAACTAAAGCGACAGTGTACTGCACCAAGCATTGTTCATCGGTGGTGACGTAATCACCACGTCATCAATGTGGGAGTACCGGCAAGCTTAGGAGTTGATTGACAGCTCATTGACCTATGGGTCAATTGTTATTTTTTTTATTAAAAGTAATTTTACGATAATTAAAAGTTCACATTTAAATCAAAATAAATTAGCTCCACTGGTTAATTACTATTATCTGTAGATCTAACAGCACCCCGTTGGAGCTCATGTCCAGTTGACCTTTCATTCGACCAATCAAAACCTTACTTGCAAAATCATGCCAGTGATTTGAACAGAATTTGAAAACATTCGGGATTATGCCGAGGGTATACGAAATGATTGGGGTAAATTACGAAGTATTCCGGAAACTAATTTCAATATACATTTTATATAAAATTCATTTCAAGACGAAAAAAAAAA
Organism: Gigantopelta aegis; assembly: GCF_016097555.1. Classification (NCBI taxonomy): domain Eukaryota; kingdom Metazoa; phylum Mollusca; class Gastropoda; order Neomphalida; family Peltospiridae; genus Gigantopelta; species Gigantopelta aegis. The sequence continues at coordinate 63,558,696 of NC_054707.1, read as the reverse complement.
CCCGTGATGGTATAGTCATAAAATCTGTTTATACTAGTATACAATCCACAGTTTATTACTGCACTTTATCCCCTATTTTTTAATATTGAAATAGACCAACAAGTTCGCCTATTCCATAAATAGTCTCGCCCGATATTTTTAGAATTTGTATGATCCCGAATAACACTATAAAAGGCGAATTGTATTTGGTCGATATTTAAATTGTTATTTATAGATGAAATGTCACCTGGACATGTGAGTCCACGCAATGCTGTTAGATCTACTGGTAGACCAGTAGAGCTAATTTTAATCAGATTTAATTTTACTTAGAATAACAACGACAGCAATCTAACTAACATTATGTATACGTATAATAGTTTATAATATAAATATAACAAATCGCTATACTTGATTAAGCCAATAGAGTAAAATATTAATAAGAGATACTGAGATACTGGACGGAATAATCACAAAAGCTTTAGCATGAGCGTGTAGTGTGTACGTGTTTGCAACAGCAATGTTACGTGAACACAAACATATAAATATTTTTTTTTTTTTTTAAATCACAACTTTTTAAAATATTAAAATATAATAAAATGTTAAACTATTTAAATTTTTAAAGCTAGAGATATAAAGCAAAGATCAAAGTAATATTATTTACTTTTTCATCCAATTCCCCCACCCCCACCCCCCAAAAAGAAGAACCGCGCCTAAATCTAACAACACAATCAGCAATCACATACCAATATGTCAATAAACTAACAAAAACATTACAATCTTTATAACCGAGCAATAATTCAGTATTTCAAATATATATATATATTAAAAAGCAATTCGCAAAGAAACAAAAAATCTTAAAATACACGAAAATACGATTTTGTACAAAGTCATTTTAAATTGAGACACGTTGTATATGTCAACAGAGTGATGTTTTCTCTCTAAGTGCATGTGGCATACACTGTTGTTTACTGCTTGACGAGTATACTCAGTATCACCAGCACCAACTTCATTAGCGACATCTGTGACATGACGCCAGCTCCGCCTGAAAGAAAAGGCTACACACATTATATAATGCAGTCAAACTTGCTCTAAAGGCGACCCCACACAAAACGAGTGGAATCGTCATCGTAGTGTGGTCTTGTCACAATCGGGTATTTTATGTAACAATCTCGTACGATCACTTATATCGTGTGGTGTCGCCTTCACATCGACCTCTGGTTAGTAGCAACCTGTCTTAACAGACCAGCATTTAAAATTCCATAACTGTCTGTCTCTGCCAGTATGTATGTCTATATATATGTATGTACGTATGCACGTGTGTATGTGTGAGTGTATGCGTACATGCGTGTGTGTGTGCGGTCGTGTGTGTATGTATGTAGAATCTAAATAATATCCAAAGCGCGTTTAAATCAGTTCAAAAGTTTCAAATGGCGTCACACAACTCACAGTTGTATATTTATCGCTTTTATTATTATTCGAAAGTGTGTTTTTTTGCAAATTCTATAGCCTTGTTTTGAGCATAATGTAAGGTATACTCAGCCAAAACAAACGTGCTTTAACTCTATTTGGATGCAGACACGTTTACACACACACACACACACACACACACACATACACGCGCACATACACACACACATACATACATATATATATATATATATATATAATAATAATAATAATAATAATAATAATAATTTGGGGTTGAAGTAGATGTTGTTCTTTACGAGGTGCCGAAATAGAAATGTGTTAGACATCCAAAATAGTCATCTTTTAAAATGCGCTGACGTGTCGTTAAAAATATATTATTATTATTATTCCGATAGCAGTATAGGCAGTAAAATCGATACGACCACTACTACAACTACGTACTGCATTTAGCTTTTACAGCAGCATCAGCGAAGTCTGTTTTAATTTTGTCCCTCGTAAGAGTTCCGTCACAGCCTTTGTCCGTGCTCTCCTTAACTGCTGTCACACAGGTCTGTAAAGCTTTGGCTACCCTGTATAGTAATATGAATAAAACAAAGACATCAAATACGCATAAACCTACCTTTTGTCACAACCGACGACACATTCATCTTTAGTAGTAATAATATAAGTCATAAACAATAGAATACACAAGCAAATTTCAGATATATATTTGATAGTAATCATTTTAGAATGTTGAAAATGTGAAGTCGAGCTTTTTTTATATGATACGTGATTACGTGATACATGATATGCTAAAACATTATTTAAAAAAAACCCAGACAGAGTCAGGCAGGGCTAACACGCAGAGCTGACATATAGAAGACAGATAGACATACCTAACAGCGACAGACAGACAACAGAACTAACACAGCGACAGACAGACTGACCTAACACAGATCCACAGAGCTAACAGACAGACACAGAAAATACCAAGACAGACAGAACTAACAGACAGACAGACATAGTTAACAGACAGAGAGTTAACCAGACTGACACAGATAACAGACACGGACAGAGCTAAGAGACATAATTAGCTAAAAGACAGACAGACAGTCAGAGCTAACAGACATACATAGCTAATAGGCAGGTAAACAAAGCTAATAGACAGACTGACAGATAAACATAACAGACAGATAGATAGTTAGACAGACAGAGCTAACAGACAGACAGACAGACTGATGAATAAACATAACAGACAGATAGATAGTCAGACAGACAGAGCTAACAGACATACAGACTGACAGATAAACATAGCAGACAGATAGATAGTCAGACAGACAGAGCTAACAGACAGACAGACAGACTAACAGATAAACATAACAGACAGATAGATAGTCAGACAGACAACGCTAACAGACAGACAGACTGACATATAAACATAACAGACAGACAGATAGTCAGACAGACAGAGCTAACAGACAGACAGACTGACAGATAAACATAACAGATAGTCAGACAGACAGAGCTAACAGACAGACAGACTGACAGATAAACGTAACAGACAGATAGATAGTCAGACAGACAGAGCTAACAGACAGACAGACTGACAGGTGCAGTGGAAATATCCTTCAATGTTTGGGGAGGACAAGTACGTAATGATGCTGGGCGGACTCCACACTGAAATGACTGCCCTTAAGAAAATTGGAGACTTGTTAGATGGACGCGGATGGGTAAATGCGTTGACCCAGGCTGATATAGCTAGTGCAAGAACAGCTGAAGCTTTTCTACATGCATCTCACCTTACAAAGACAAGGCGAGCTCATCAGGTGACGGCTGCTGCTCTATATCAGTTACAGCAGAAAGCATATTTTGCATACAAACACTCGGAAAGTCATAAGAACGAGTCTATGGATTTCCCAGAGTGGTGTTCACTGGAGTCAATGAGGCACCCACAGTTTCATTACTGGTCAACTGTGCTTGGCTTCGAGCTCACCATCCTGCAGTTTGTTCACTCTCTCCGACAGTCCAACTTTGGCTTATACACCGCATCAATGGCACAGTTGGCACCCTGTTTTTTCGCATTGGACCATACTAACTATGCCCGCTGGTTAGCCATCCATATTCGTGACACGGTGACATTAGAAGACAAATGCCCTGATGTTCATTCCGAATTTCAAAGAGGTGCTTTCTCTGCTCTTTCTCTGGACCAAGCTCATGAACAGGTCAATGCCATGGTTAAAGGTGATGGTGGAGCTGTCGGCCTAACGGAACATCCTGGAGCATTGCACAGGTGGATGGTAGCTGGTCCTGAAATTGCACGGATGGTGTCTGAATTTGAAAGTGGGTTCGGTTCAAAAACAAATGATCCCGGACGGCACCACGAAGAGACGAAACGCATCCAGGAGCAGTTTGCCAATGATGTACGCTCACTAGTCACGACCATTGAACAGATGGGCAACCCTTTCACAGAGGATAGCAAAGACTTACTGAATTTGAATTCAAAGCTTATAATGCCGGAAAAGGTCATCAGTACAGTCAGGAAAATAGAGGACCTAGGGAAATCTCAATATGATTCTTACATTGAGAATCGCCTCAGAACACGTTCAAAATTTATCAATGCCACAATTCCGCGGAACAAATTGCCCCTGTTCAGCAGACCAGGTACGGAGAAAAGAAAGATCACCGGAAAGGTGTCTGAATTGAAGAATGACCAGGCCCTATTTTCAAGATTATACACTGCAAGCCAACGACGGGAAGGGCACCTTGCTGAATTCTTCTTTCGTCACGAAAACCAACCTGCACCACCATCTCTTTCTGATAAAGGCAACATTAGACAAGGGGGAAAATACCATCTCCTCGTGTGGGATGTGTATCTAGACGACAGTCTCAAGGCTTACACTAGGGAAAGCCGAGGTGAAGGTACACGACGACGTGTTGCTTCGGATACAAGGGTACCAGGCAATTGGACTGGTTTTCTCCGCAATGATGAGAACAAGAAAGAACTGTTTGAGTTTCTAGCTTACAAATGTGCTGAATGTAATTCCGAAGACAAGGTCATCATATCCACCACTGGTCAAACTGTTGTTTGTTCTTTCAAGGATATGAACAATCAGGAACTCAAGCCATGTATACAGGAGGAGGCTGATACCCAAATTATGTTGCACATCGGGGATGCTGCCCAATGTGGGCATGGAAAAGTTATGATTCGAAGTGTTGATATAGATGTTGCTGTCATTGCAACATCTTGTTTCCATTCAACTGGACTCCAGGAAATGTGGCTGGCATTTGGAACTGGTCAGAAGTTCCGATGGATTGCGATACATGAAACTGCAGCTCACGTTGGTCCAGCTAAATCCAAAGCACTGTCCTTTTTTCATCCTTTCACCGGGTGTGAAACTGTGTCCTTCTTTTCAAACCATGGAAAAAAAATCAACATGGCAAACGTGGCAGAGTTACCCTGAGGTAACAGAAACATTTGTAAAGCTGTCATTGCAGTCTGAGGATGTCACCAATGATCTCATTACTATGCTTGAGCGCTTCGTGGTTCTTTTGTACGATCGTACATGCATATTGGATAGTGTAGATGAGGCTAGGATGTACTTATTCACAAAAAGATCCAGAGAAATTGAGAGCATTCCACCAACGGCAGCTGCCTTAAAGGAGCACATAATGCAGGCAGCTTATCAAGCAGGACACATCTGGGGGCAAGCTCTGACTGGCGAGCCAACAGTTCCCTCCCCCTCAGATTGGGGTTGCAAGAAGCAGGAAGGTCTTTGGGCACCCGTATGGACGAAACGACAAGAAGCAGCCAAGGCCTGTTATGAATTGCTATGCTGCCACTGCAAGTCGGTTTGTAAAGGAAATTGCAAGTGTTTCAAAGCTAACTTGTGGTGTACAACACTTTGCAGTTGTGATGGTCAGTGTTTCGAAGACTAGGCATTCTTTGCAGGGCATAATTGCAGATGACTTAAACTTTGTTTTTCTGTGGCATGGAAAAAGTTATCAAAAATACTGATTATGATCATACTGATTTTGATGCAAGTGAGGCGAGGACAAGTGAAATGTAACGGGTGTTCGTTGTTGAATTGTCTTGAAAATCTGCACTTGCTTCGCCATCGTGGATAATGTGCTTAACATGAGAATTTAAACCCCTGTTGAACGTATGTTGGTGTACGCTATATTTTGGAGAATATTGTCACCAAACAATTGACCACAATGACAGCCATATTGGATTCCAAGATGGCAGAGATTGATACAGATTGTCCAGGTTGTCAACTGATACAAGATCATTGAAAGTTCACCGTAATCATTGAAAGTATGAATCATTTAACATGTCAGTCTTAAACACTTTTAACGAAAATAATGTTCAGATGGCGGCCATCTTGAAATTATAGGCCTTCATAAATGATCTCATGTTATACTACGAGCATGAAATCAAAGGTGTAGGAATTGAAAGTATTTTTGTATCTGCAATAACTGCACAGATATGGAAAAAATAGGGTTCATGTGGTGGCCATCTTGAAATCCAAGATGGCGGACAGTACAGGAAGTTGTAAATAGTCTCATATGATTCTATGACTAGGAAAACATGGGGGTAGCCATTTAAAATATGTCTGTACCTGCCCTAATATTGAAGAGATTGAGGGAACTATACACCGGATGGTGGTCATATTAAAATGCAAGATGGTCACCACTAGGAGCTTTTCTGAGATGGGTCCTAATCGAAAATTAATTGTATTGAGATGTACTACCCACCTGCAAAGTTTCATGCTTTGCCCAAAAAGTGAATGATTGTCCCTCTTACCCGCTGGACTATTGGGGGGTTGTTGGGGGTTTTGGAATTTGTGTTTCTTTTGGGGGGTTTTCTGGTCTTTTGTTGTTTTAAATTGTTAGTTGTTTTTTTTGGGGGGTGGGGGGGGGGTGGGGTTGTTGTTTTATTGGGGGGCGGGGTTGGTTGGGGCTTTTTTTGGGGGGGGAGGGGGGTATGGGGTTTTAACTGAGGTTCCTTTTCTTGCTGTTGGTGGTGGTGGGGTATTTGTATTTTGTTTGTTTGTTTGTTTATAATAAAATAGTCCCTTACAAAAGTCAAAATGCAGACGTGAAATTTGGCAGACAAAAATCCTAACATAGTTATATAATACGTCCTTTTTGTCTCGCCTTTACGATGAAAACATGCGAGATATATTTATTAGTTTTACGACGGCGGCGGTAGCGGCGTTAATTTCTGCGTTAATGTTTAATGTTACAGTTTTACGATTAGATCAGTTCTTCACAAACTATAAGACCTAGGTAAATGAAACTTGGTTGTTTTTTTAAGAATTAAATTTTTTAAATTAAAATACTTTTGCAGTTAGCTTAACTTTAAGTTTTGTTTTTAACTCCATTTCTCACAAACTAAATTTTTTAGATTGGTTAAACTTCTCCCTATGGATGTTCATCACATGGCATGTGAACAGATTTTAAAATTAATTAATTAATTAATTAATTAATCATTTTAATTAAAATATATTTGCTTTTTGTACAACGTTAATGTTTCACGTTTAGATCCGTTTCCCAAAACTTATAAGTTCTAGATCAATAAAACTTGGTTTATGGCTGCACCTATAGCCTCTATTAGAAATTCGAAAGAATAAAAATAGGCCGAGTTACGTCCCCTAACCACTCTCTACTTGTGGCGCGTTCCGGTTTGAACAAACATGGACGATCATGATATAAATTCCTGGAACAGCGATGAAATTGTACCTCCAAAAAAGATTACCAAGGTTAGGTTGCAGGAATATTTACGAAAAAGGGAGCTTCCAACAACGAGAACAAAACCACAGCTGGAAAAACGATGGTCACAGTTGTTTGTGAATCTTTAGCTGAGATTTATGCATGCCAGTCCCTGGCATCATAAATGTCCCCACCTATGCTTTAAAAATAAAGAATGATACAGGTAAAAATTAAGTTGATGAAATTGCGTTTTGTTATAACTGATCATGTTTTAACTATAGAAGATGAATCTAGCGAGCTGTCACACACCCTGATTGTTTTGGTTTTCTCGCATGGAGATTTTTAATTTTTTGCGTCAAAGCTGCAATCTCGCCTCACATTAATTACATAATTTCATTTAAGCATACAAACACACCTGATGTTTTAATAAATTGTGTGTGACAGTAACACCGATAATAGAAACATTATGTTTATAGTGCGGCAGGCCCGTACGCAGAAATTTATATTGGGGTGGGTGTGTGCGTAATCGACGGCTTATTAGGTAAGGGGGGGGGGGGGGGTCCCTAATCTAGAAAGCAGGAGATGGATTTTCCTGCATTATGGGAGGTACATTTGTCACATCGTCGGACTATTTTTATTTTGTTTACACATTCACGGACGGACCTCGACAGACTATAGGGGGTGCGTACGCACCCCTCGCACCCCCCCCCCCCCCCCCTGCGTACGGGCCTGCGTTCCACGGGGAACGCATTTTTTTCATACTGTGGAATTTACAATTTTTTTTTTTTCTGAGCCATTTGTTTTCTAAATTACACACAAAAATAGTATATTTTTGTTATTACCAAAAAACGTTTATTTTTATTTTTTTGTAGGATGAGACGGACTATATGTAATATTCCGATCAGAACAGTCCCCCTCACCACGTGCTATATTATGTTTGTTTTGTTTTTTTCAGTGTATTTCTGGGGACGCATGACCCGATCCCTCCCCTAAAAACACCACTAGCCAATTACACAATTTCCTACACATGCGCCTGTTTGACTAAATATTTCGTTTGCTGTAAATTGATTAGGCCTATATACACTGCATTATATAGTGTAAATTTTGCTGTAATAACAGCTAAATATATAGTTTAACCTAAAAACATCTACCTATAGTAACAGTACTTGTTTTGTTTACATCAAAATATCTGTGTGAACATATTTATGTTAGTCTTGCATGATAAATCTGCCCCCAAATAAACAATAGCCTACAAAATAAGCCCACACACCAGTACCTGTTCCGAAGAGGAGGACGAAACCGACAGGGGCGGTGCAGGGGGATCCAAAGCCGGTGGCTAAACCACGGGGGGGGGCAGTTCCTTCGGCGTCGCCGCCCCCACCTACTCGACCGAAGCACTCGCCAGGAGCGGCCCGGGGGGGGGGGGGGCAAAGCTATCAGCTCCACTGACAGTGGCGGCCCTTCCTGCCTACGTACCAACACAGAAGAACACGGGACATGTGGTCCTTAGTGACTCACCAGCCAGTCCATCAGCGCCTCCGAGGGTTGTTGTTGACCCAGCGGCGGTCCAGCGGGAGTTCAAGAGGAGGAAGGTGTCGGCGGCCACCATACCAAAGACATCCGACCAACCCGATTGGATTCTCGACTGTGACAAGCTGCCAGCGGAGTACCGAGGAGCACTTATGGGGCACTTCACCGACAGCTCGCAGATGAAAGGTCCGTGGAGTGAGCAACACTGGCACCAGCTTCCATCCAGACAAGGGGAGTGCCAGCTACAAGGAGCTCATCACTCGGACAAGCTTTACGTGACAGCGGGACGGGCTGTTCAGGCAGGGACGCTTGATGCCATCCATGGAGAATACGATCATTCACCGTATTTTAAAGATGGTGTTACAAGGCGACTACCTTAGAGTCATCGACAAGTGCCGTGTCGACCTGACTGAAGGACTCCCCAACTTCAGACCTGAACAGCCCATCAGCTCGCCACGAGTCCCGCGACGCAACCTTACCTAGGACAGGTAACTTCCTTTTCTGGGCTTAGTTGGACTTTAAATTATTTGGCCATGGCTCAAAAAATTTATGTTTATTTTTTTATAAATAGTCCAACGCACTTTACTTTGGCGCCCGTTCAATTGCTCCAATCACCTTAAAACCTTTTAGGCCGAGCAGTCAAATATATTTTTGGTTTTAATTTCTTGGGATACAGATTATTCTCCGTAGACTTAGGCTTTTTTGACCTTACTATATTTTTTATTCTCAATTCCGCCCACTTCAAACTTTATCCCCCCCCCCCCCCCCTCCATCCTGTCCCGGACTTAATCACTGGTGAAGGTCAGAGATTAAGCCTGTGATAGGCGTGCGTGAAGCCTTAGTGGCATATATGCACGTAAAACACTTTACCTGACCTGACCAAATAAACAATAGCCTACAAAACAAGCCCACACACCAGTACACACGCACAACCAAAAACATAACCCAAACTAACACGCAGATTTGAAAAAAAAGTTTTATCTATGTACATATACCAGTGGCGTATGAAGGTGGCGAAGCGGGAGGATGTATGTACGCACTCTCTCTCACACACACACACACACACACACACACACACACACACACACACACACACACACACACAGCCAAAACGTGTAGGGAGGGGGCCACACTTTTATATTTATATATAAAGCAAACTATCTGAAAAGTGTGGGGGGGGGGGGGCACTTGCCCCCCTGCTTCCTACGCCAGTGAATACACACACACACACACTCAGACACACACACACACACACACACACACACACACACACACACACAAACACACACACCATGGAATGCTTAATGGTTGTGCATAATATTAATAATTGCAGATAGATAGTCGATCGTAACTATTAAATTACACATGAAATTGTGTCCGTCCGTTTATAATTAACCCTTACTACTCGTTCAGTAACGTGTGATAATTTAGAACGCTTCTTGGGGAACTTAATTAATAAAGGAATTACAGCTCTATTCCTAACGGGTTAATTTTTAATTAACCCTAACTACTCATTCAGTAACCTTGTAACACAGAATTAATACTTATCACAATAAAGACATAACCTACAGTTTACCCAGGTCGGCTAGGATGACTGGCTAAGCTTTATATTACCAAATACTCATATAATGTTAGAACAATAAGTCTACGATTTACTTCGTCAGATGACCGAAGACACTGTCTAAAGAATATTGGTATAATACAGTATTAAAATATTTAAGTCACATCAATCACATCAAGGTTATACACAGAGCAGAAATGATATTTACCAAGTCCTAACGGACTACGTTCCCAGGAAGCTTCCTAATTCGTTCTCCTAGATATCTCTAAATCCTAGCTATTTATTATAAATTCAGAATTGGCCTGGGAGTACAAGGCGGTACCTCACGTATCATCTCATAGTCTGACTCTACTAGAGTCGGTATTATTTCTCTCTGATCGTCAGACTTACTGACGCCATCGTCGCCAAAATCACGGTTGTAAAACCGCACTCGCAGAGGTATTACGTAACTACTCGCCACATGGCCTCCACAGCGGGACTAAGTGCATATTGGAATGTCCGATCGTGCGAAGTATTACGTAACAAGTTGCCCATCTGGGCTACGGGCAATAAACTGCACACGGCCCTCTAACACAATAAAAATCGCCACAGGCGAAACAAATTTAAGAGCATGTACCGTGACACTCTTTGATAACGTTAAACTTACTGCATCCAGTAACAGCTTTGGCTGCCGTTTCAGAAGCTGTGATGATGTCAATCTTAATATTTGTGATGTGACACCCAGCGTTCTTGGCCGTCAAAAGACAATTCAGCTCTGTCTGGCGTGTCCTGCAAAGAATTTCATTTCATTTCAACTTATTTTTGTGCTTATATCCAGTTAAGGTTCAAGCACGCTGTCCTGGGCACACACAACAGCTATCTGGGCTGTCTGTCTAGGACAGTGGGTTAGTTGTTAGTCGTTAGTGAGAGAGACGAGTGGTCTTACACCTACCCATTGAGTCGTTAAAACTTACTCTGGGTGGGAGCCAGTACCGGGCTGCGAACCCGGTACCTACCAGCCTTATGTCCGATGGCTTAACCATGACACCACCGAGACCGGTGCAAAGGATTTGCTTTCTCTTTACTTTTATCATAATTTAAAACAAAAAAGAATTATAAAACGAAACAGCAAAAACAAGACAAACGAAAACAGATGGAAGCAAAAATAATATTTTCACACATAAAGAAAGTGAGAACTCTTTAAAAACTTAAAGGTTGTATTAGCAATCCATTCGAAATTTGATACTGTGAAATAAAACTTTGACCCGTATGGAATTTTCAGTGGTGATCTTTGACTATATTATTAAAGTTATCGGCCTCCCCGATGTTGACAGTATACTAATATAGGATACATCTTCTACACCAGTCTTGAATATGATGTTAGAAAAAAAAGAAAAACGAGTGGCACAGTGTTTGTCCTTGAATCATACTGTTCCTGATGAATTACATTAAATCTCCTGTAGTAAGCAGAATTCGGAACGTACATTTATGTTTTATATCTCAAGTTAACAACAGAAAATATGCCTTTACGGGTTTATAACTAATTATTACCCATATGGGCTCAAATATACGGGGTAATATTTTTTCGATCTCTGCACAGTGTGCAGATTGCTTCTACAGTCACTGATTGGCTGGCTTTAAAAAGACAAGATTTGATCGGCAATTGCATACTGCCGGGACCACTTTTTGTTCATTCATGATTCCATTCATCGGTCAAACTATTACTACGAACTTCAAATATTTTTCTACGATACGAACATTTACGGAATTAAAAATCAAAATATATGTACAAATGTTTAAAAATGTTTTTATTTTATTATTTTGACTGGGTTTTTTTGGAACTATTCTTTGGTGGATACTGTTGGGTGTGCAATGGTAACGGCGCGTATGAATATATTGTTATGGCTGGTAGAGCTTGTTAGTTGTTACAGCAGCGACAACGTAAATATACTTTTAAAATCGTTAAAGATTGACAATGGATAATAAAGAGAATAACCAACTCACTACGAGGAATTACGGATTATCTGTCCCTCGTGAATTAATGCTGTAAAACCCTCGCCAGAGGCTCGGGTTTACAACATTAATTCACTCGGGACAGATAATCCGTAATTCCTCGTAGCTCGTTAGTTATTCTCTAAATAACCCGAATACATCCACATTGATTATTTATACGAGACAGAAGTATTGCAAAACGTTAAAAAAAGTGGTAAAATTTCCTCTATAAGCGCGCGACAATTCTCGAAAAGGTTATCCAAAATATCCTGTGAAAGTAACTTAACTGATGCAATAGATAATGTTGCACATAACAAATTATGGAAGTAAAACATATTTAGACAGAGATAAAGACGCCCCGAAAATTTTCAAGATTTGGATGAAGGAAAGAAGATGTTTTATTTAACGACGCACTTAACACATTTTATTTACGGTTATTACGGACATATGGTGAAGGACCACACAGCTATTGAGAGAGGAAACCCGATATCGCCACTTCATGGACTATTCGTTTTGATTAGCAGCCAGGAATATTTTGTATGCACCTCCCACAGACAGGATAGTACATACCATGGCCTGTGTTACACCAGTTGTGGAGCACTGGCTGGAACAAGAAATAGCCCACTGAACCCGACAGGAATCGACCCTAGATCGATCGGCCGTCAGGCGAGTGCTGTACCACTGAGCTACGTCCCGCCCAGATTTGGATGATGAGTCTGTTTTACTTATAATACATTTTAGAATTTCTTCATAAATAAACTATATCTTACATATTGTTAGGGCAAAATATTTGTATAAAAAATTAAACTGCGTTATAGCAATATTATAGTTCCGGAAAATTGCATGCTTGTGTAATGTTACAAATGAAATGATGAAAATGTTACAAATTGAAAGAAAAAAGAACGTAGTTTTGTATGTTTCGCCGTAGTTATGCATATTTTACGCCCAGATATTTCATACATAATGTTTGATTTGTCAAATCTGTCTCTAAATTCGACATATTATTTTTCTTAAAATTCAGAAAAAGTGTGATATGTTTATACATAAATACATGTAAAAAAAAACCCAGTGTCTAGTGAAAATGTCACAAAATTAATATAACGACGCGTTTGCCGACGTTAATAATAGATACATACATTGTTAATTCGTATTTCGCATTAACGTCGAAAGAGGCTGGATACTCTACACCCATCCCCCCACCACCCCCACAACACTCGACCACTTAGCACTACCCACAACCCGTGCCACTCAGTTACATGGTGACCAATTATTTGGAACGTTCACATGAATGTAGGGAACAGTCCTTCATGTAATTACAATACTGTTTTAATACGACTAGCGATGATTATAAAATTCTAAAAAGGACAACTTTGAGTTTGCCGAAGGCAAATGAGCCGAGCTCTCAGAGAGAGAGAGAGAGAGAGAGAGAGAGAGAGAGAGAGAGAGAGAGAGAGAGAGAGAGAGAGAGAGAGAGAGAGAGAGAGAGAGAGAGAGACAGACAGACAGACAGACACAGACACAGACAGACACAGGAAGAAACAGACAGACGCAGACACACACAAACAGACACACACACACACACACACACACACACACACATAGACAGACAGACACAGACACAGACAGAGAGACAGACACAGACAGACAGAGAGAGAGAGAGAGAGAGAGAGAGAGAGAGAGAGAGAGAGAGAGAGAGAGAGAGAGAGAGAGACACACACACACACGACCTACCCTATCTAAGTTTTTTGCGTTACGTTCCGGTAAACAAAACAATTTGTTTAGGCGTAAGGGCGGATTCAAGGCATTTGGAAATAAGGCGTTTGTAAAGTTATTTTGTTAAATTATTTTGCACTGGCCATGCTTAGGATATTCCACAAAATAACGTGTGTGTGTGTGTGTGTGGGGGGGGGGGGGGTGGTGTGTGTTGGGTTGCTCACTTCCGAGTCCACTAGTTCTATGACAGGGTTCTAATATTCTATGCTGTAGGCCTAAGAATGGAAAAAAACCCACTTCGATTTTGACATCGAACTGGTGGCCGACACAGAGAGAGAGAGAGAGAGAGAGAGAGAGAGAGAGAGAGAGAGAGAGAGAGAGAGAGAGAGAGAGAGAGAGAGAGAGAGAGGGAGAGAGACAGAGAGAGATTGAGTGAAAGAGAGAGAGAGAGACTCACAGGGTGTATACTACCAAATCAAATCCCATAGACGACAATAGTAACATATGCGGCTAAAACTCCTACCTGCAACGTATCAACCGACATAAACGCCACGGATATAAATACTACCACCCCTTACACTTAAATTGAATCAGAAAAAAATGGGGGTCAAGCTGCTCGTTTCTGAGATAACGGGTAGCGTCTATGACTACCCTAGTTTCGCACAAAATTTGAGTACTTTTTTTTACAGGTACCCCATACATGTTTCAAGCACAAGGCTACTTGACACATTGGTACTAGATGAAATAAAATTGAACATTTATTTTACCCAGATGAAACTATTATTTTTTACAACCAACACACTCACATTTATAACCAATCACAGGACTTGTGGTGTTCACTTCTCTATCAAAAGTTCGCTGCACCTCGAACTTTGACCCAGCCGGAAGTTATTTGGTATAGTACTACCTATACTGATAACATACATTTTTCAAAAAGTGTCCAGCTATGTGTCTTTATGACAACCAGGATCTGGTGTATTCTGACATAAACTGACAACCTCACTGAAACTGTTGTTTCTACAGTGCAACCTATTATAATGTACACCTCAAAAAGCATATATATTGCACATAGTTTTGTACAAATGCAATATGTCATATTAAACAACAAAATGTTTTAAAATAAGATATTTACTTTCAGTTGGGTGTGTGTACTCAGGTATATATGTAGAGACAACAAAGATAGTCAGATTACCTCTACCCCTTTAAAGAATGCCATTAAAACACATGCACTTGATTGACCCCTAGATTATGAGGACCTTAACAGGCACATCAAAGAAATATCAGTATTAAAAAAATACACTGTCTGAGGAAGGAAACACAAACATGACTGTACCTGTATGAAGTAATGACTTAATGTCCTGAACATTAGTGTTGGGAGGAAATCCTGTATGCTGGGTGTGGATGTCTTCAAGTTACCAGGTGTGGGAATTTCAAATCCATCGGCCATGCTGATTTTCATAATGAACCATCAAAACCATTGGCAGCCACCAATATTCCTGACTATATTTTATTTATAGCCTACTGTAGTTGGAGGTTTTAATAGTTGTGATATCTGGAATAATCATGCAGCTTTAACACATTTATTTTTGATTAATTACTGAAAAAAACTATTTTTAAATGACAAAATTACCCGAACATCTATTTTCTTGCATTATTTTCTAATCCGGATGAATACAATATGTACATTAGATGTATTCCTACAATCTGTAATCCAGCATTTTATTTAGCTAGTAACATTAGGTAATACAGCTTTAACAATAAAATAAATTATCAACTTAATCCAAGGCAGATAATCAAATCTGAAAAAATTGGTTCTGAATCTAGTATAAACTCAAAATGCTTTTCATGAGAGCTAACTAAGTGATTATTAAGAAACAAAAATGATCTGGAGATCTAAGTATATGTTTAACAACCTTATTGTTATGTACAAATAAGAACAGAAGGCACAATAGTGACAACAAATTTAATTATGTTTTTGGTAAAGTTTTTCTTCAAATTTACTTTAAATTTTGCATAAAACTACAAATTTGTCTAAAATATAACTTAGCACCCTATAAATTGTCAAAATGACAATAAAAATCAACTTCTTTACAAATTTGAGTTTTCAGAATTTCATACATAAAAAATTAACAATGTTAATGGAAACTAAAGACATTAACCCACTATTGGCACATGCTATTTTTAATATAAAAATAAATTGCTATTAAAATCTTAGTTCAGGTTGCCTATATATAATACCATATTTAAGAGCAGTTGTATATGGCAAGTCAAATACCATGTAAAAAGAAATTATTGAAATCTTTACAGTATGAATTATAGGCCAAAACCAACTTTTCTTCAGTGCTAACTTTGATTCAAACTCCATTCAGAGCCATGTACAGAGATTATTGTCAAGGTCAAGGTCATTGTGAACTTGCATGATCGAGTGATGGCTAATTAATCAACCAGTATAGTTTAATTAAATAAAATGACAAAATCATAATATTTTTTATTATGCACTGAATATGTGCTATAGGGTGTATACTACCAAATCAAATCCCATAGACGACAATAGTAACATATGCGGCTAAAACTCCTACCTGCAACGTATCAACCGACATAAACGCCACGGATATAAATACTACCACCCCTTACACTTAAAGTGAATCAGAAAAAAATGGGGATCAAGCTGCTCATTTCTGAGATAACGGGTAGCGTCTATGACTACCCTAGTTTCGCACAAAATTTGAGTACTTTTTTTTACAGGTACCCCATACATGTTTCAAGCACTAGGCTACTTGACACATTGGTACTAGATGAAATAAAATTGAACATTTATTTTACCCAGATGAAACTATTATTTTTTACAACCAACACACTCACATTTATAACCAATCACAGGACTTGTGGTGTTCACTTCTCTATCAAAAGTTCGCTGCACCTCGAACTTTGACCCAGCCGGAAGTTATTTGGTATAGTACTACCCACAGACGCGTGCGCACTCGCGCGCGCGCGCGCACACACACACACACACACACACACACACACACACACACAGACGCACTCACGCTTGTTATAATTTGCCTTGCTTCCCTGTCATCTGGTCTTTATACCCTGAACAAATCTCCATCCATCGAGGCCAAATGGCCTTGACCTCACATTTGCCATATTTGAGGTCTGTATGCGCAATAAAAGAGTGAGGTGGAAAAGTTAATAAAGCCACTAAAGCACATTGACTTTATTAATAATCGGCTACTGGATGTCAAACATTTAGTAATTTTGACATATAGTCTTAGAGAGGAAACCCGCTACATTGTTCCATTAGGTCAAGTTGGGTCAGGTCAGAGGGTTTTACGTGCGCATTCAGAGCAAGCTGTTGTAGCGCACGCCTGTCCAGGACAGGGAAGTGATTGGGGTGGGTGAGAGAGGGGATCGGGGTCAGTAGCGGACGGGGAGTAGTTTTGGAGCTGTGGAATCTTGAAAGTCCCTTAGGATTAAGCCAAAAAGAAAGGGTGCACAGTTTAAATGAAGGGATTTGGGCACCTTTTTGAATGGTCCGTCGAAAAATAAAGGGGATCTACGTATAATTTTGAACTTAGTATGCCGAGAGTAGCTCGTTATTGGAACCGTTTTTCCATTGGTAGCAAGGGGTCTTTTATATGCACCATCCCACAGACAGGATAGCACGTACCACGGCCTTTGATATACCAGTCGTGGTGCACTGGCTAGAACGAGAAATAGCCCAATGGGTGACCGACGGGGATCGATCCCAGACCGATCGCGTATCACAACTGGGCTACGTCCTACCAAGAGGGAGGTGGAATAATATTAATAATAATAATCATAATAATCATAATCATAATCATAAATAATAATAATTAAAGCTGCTATCAGCAATGAACGGTTTCCATGCAATTATCCAACATCATCCAAATATGCAATTTCGAATTCAAGATTCCCCAAATTCAATATATCTCAATATTTTCGTTTTATACACAGTATGGATGGATACTTATTAATGACGAAATAAATGTCATATCCTGAATAGATGCAGAATTAAAAGTCTTCAAACATTGGAAAAATTATAAAGTATTTTGAAGCAGTTAAAATAAATTAATACAAAAAAATATATAAATAAAGTAAAATAAAAAAAAATAAAAAATAAAAAATAAAAAAAATGATGGAAGAGGAGGGGGGGTAGAGTTGAAAATGGGCAGAATTTAGAAAATAGCAATTAGTAAAAGAGTTAATAGAATTTTTTTTAAAAAGAAGAAAAAAAAGAAGTTACAAGCCAAAAAGTAAAGCGAATTGACTGCTCGGTCGAATATTTATATAATTTGGAGCATTTTAGAAGGACAGTCCAAAAATAAATAAGAGAAAGAAGAGAGGATCGGACTATTTAATAATATTAAAAAAAGAAAGTAATTTCGACATAAACTTTTGAACGAAGGTCTAAAAGTTTAAAGTCCGATCTATATGTCCACGTGAGTGGCCTCGTTAAGGCCGTTCGGGTGCACAGCTTGTAGCGACGAGATGGGTTGCATCCCGTCAAGAAAACCCCTAGATTGACAGTCAATAGACCTTGAAGGTGTAGTGCTGTGATGAAATACAGATCTTGAGAAGCCTAGTAAAGTCTAGAAAAGAGTAGTAGGGCCCGACCCCGCTTCCTATTTGTTCTTAGAGTCGGGCGGTCAATCTTCCTGTGCTGCCAGGACAGGCTCGGACATGTAGAGACTAAACACGAACAACCGTGGCGTTCTGCAGAATGGCCGTCATACGAGTCACGAAAAAAGAAAGTCAACATAGTCAGGCGGAGAAATGAGGTGGAGGCAAGGAATATCGCTAAAAAAATATCCAATCTGATGGTGCAGACTGTCGTTACGAGAAACGTTCCAGGGAACACACCGCTATTTCAGCCAATGAGCGACGTGTAGGCGTCGAATTTAGTTCTATGAAAAAGAGTACCTCTTTTCTTTATTTTATTATGTTGGTGTCTGAATAGACTTGACAGTATGATTATGGAATATTGGAAGGGTAACATTGCCTCTTGATTTTGGCATATCAAACTGACATATGCATATCTGCTTAGGTACAGGCAAGACCATTGTTTACTATGCCTGTGGTACATATATTTAACGAGAGTAGCCTCCCCTCCATTAGCCCATGTGCTTAGGAGTCTGGATAATTAAAATTGCAGGTGGTGAAGTATCAATTTTATTTGCTTAAATCCTGTCACAGAGGCTGTTCTCTTCATGTCAGGTAGTATATAGCACCTACTGTTAATAATTTATTCAGTGCTTGGCTTTATATTTGTACTGTCATCAATGTATAATCAATAGTGGTAAATACCTCCAGCGTTCAATCAGTTCCAATGGCCGCATACATCCCAGTAGAAAACTTCACTTCGCTGATAAAAACAACAAAAGTGAAGGATCCCCAAGTCGAGCCGCGAAAGCACGTGCAGTGTGTACAAACACGTCTTACCGCGACGAGCTCCAGACTGGGAATGGTTAGGATAAAGCAGTTGAAATCAATGTTTATAAAAATATCGCTATCGTCGCACGCGTCCGGTTAGGATAAAGCTTGATGGGGAAAACACACAAAATAAAAAATTAATAAAATAAAATAAAATAAAAATATAAAATTAAAATGAGGTCCGTTAAAGGGACATTCCTGAGTTTGCTGCAATGTAAGATGTTTCCGACTAATAAAATGTTTCTACGATTAAACTTACATATTAAATATAGCAAATAAAGAAATATTAAAGAAATAATAATTCGAACTTTACATATTTAATGACCAATAAATAAATAAATAAAAATAAAATAATAATAATTCTTATTATAATAATAATAAAAATCGCTCTGTTAATAAATTAAAAAATAAAAATAAATGAATAAATAAATAAATAAATAAATAAATAAATAAATAAATAAATAAATAAATAAATAGAAGTATTTAAAAAAAAAACGTTCTTGGGATTTGAATCTGAACCTAAAATAAAACGTTTTAAAAAGAATAAACACCCCCTCCCCCCAAAACCCCCAAAAAACAAACAATAAATAAAAAACAACAACAAAAAAACAACAACAACAAAACAAACTACAGAACCCCCCTCCCCCCCCCCCCCCGAACAAAAACAAACCAAAGAAACAAAAACCAAATAACAGCAGCAACAACAAACACACACACGCACATCCCACGTAAAACACAACAAAAGAGAATACCTTATATGTATAGTGGATTAAAAAAACAAAATAATTTTCTAAAAATAATGGTATCCTGCCAAAAATAAATACCCTCTTCCACCCAAGTTTATAGACATTTGAACAAGTCATTTATTAGTATTTGGAGGCAAAACGTAGTTCGCTTCATGTGCGGTCGGTTTAGGATCGATCCCCGACGGTGGCCCCATTGGGCTATTTCTCGTTCCAGCCAGTGCTCCACAACTGGTGTAACAAAGGTCGTCGTAAATACTATCCTATCTATGGGATGATGCATATAAAAGATTCCTTGCTGCTAATCGAAAAGAGTAGCCTATGAAGCCTCTGTCTATATCTGTGTGGTCCTTAACCATATATCTGACGCCATATAACCGTAAATAAAATGTGTTGAGTTCGTCGTTAAATAAAACATTTCCTTATTAGTATTTGGTTTACGAAAGTTAATATTTCCTAAAGTAAAAGACAATAATGAACAAAGAGGAATAACTCTGTATCCAACGAAATCTAAAAGTTGTAGGAGATATTCTCGCTGGTTAATCAAACAAACAAATAATAAAACAAAACATTTTAAAAATAAAATAAAACAAAAAAGAAAGAAAAGAGAGCAGCTTTTCTTTAACCGCATGTAAAAATGCAGCAAAGATTAAGTCCCTGTTATTGATTAAAATGTTTACTGTTTACGATGTTTTATATATTGTTTAGATAAAAAAATAAATTATTTATTATTTTTTTATAAACTTTGATACAGAACTCACGCCATTATACGATTTACTCTATTCCGATTGGACGATGTCGGTTAAAAACTGGATGTTATTCTTCGATAAACGTCAGAAAAACAACATCATTACGTCAGCTGCGACGTCATTACGTAAAAGAGGCAATGGAAAGGACGTTAGAAGTTGATTTACGTGCATTTTAACTAAATATAGTGTGTTAAGGCGCTTGTCCAGAATTAGTAGGAGTTCAGAGCTAGACTGTGGCAAACGAAGTTTATACGGGGTTTAAAACATGCTCCCCCGGAAATTGTATTGAAAAGAATAATTGCTTGAGTGGGGGAAGGTTCGATCCCCGACTCCCTCCCCCTCCTTGAACTCGCTCCTATGTTTGTCCTTTTTATTAATTTATCGATATATAACTGTCACAAATTGTATAAAATCACGTAGCATATCTTAGTTTGGAAGTAAGGAAGGAAATTTTTTATTTAACGACGCACTCAACACATTTTATTTACGGTTTTGTGGCGTCAGACATATGGTTAAGGACCACAGATATATTGAAAGAGGAAACCCGCTGTCGCCACTTCATGGGCTACTCTTTTCGATTAGCAAAAAGGGATCATTTCTGAGATACCGGGTAGCGTCTATGACTACCCGAGTTCCGCACAAAATTTGAGTACTTTTGTTTTTTACAGGTACCCCACACATGTTCCAAGCACAAGGCTACTTGATTCAGTGGTACTAGATGAAATAAAATTGAATACATTTTTTGCCCAGGTAAAACTTCTTTTTTTTTTACAACCAACACACTCACATTTATCACCAATCACAGGACTTGTGGCCAACGTACTCACATTTATCACCAATCACAGGACTTGTGGTGTTCACATATCTATCAAAAGGTGGGTGCACTTCGAACTTTGACCCAGCCGGAAACTATTTGGTTTAGTACTACCTATACATGGCATTGGTTTCTAGGGAACTACATGGGCTATTCTGGCTCACGAGATCAACTAGCAAGCCACTTCGAGCTGAGTGCTGAACTTTCCACGTGATGTTGAACTCTCTCTCTCTCTCTCTCTCTCTCTCTCTCTCTCTCTCTCTCTCTCTCTCTCTCTCTCTCTCTCTCTCTCTCTCTCTTTACCATAGTTTGACACCCAATAGCCGATGTATTTTTCGTGCTGGGGTGTCGTTAAAAATCTCTTATATTGTATTCTTTTCTTTCTCTGTCTGTCTATCTGTCTCTCTCTCTGTCTCTCTGTCTCTTTCTCTCTCTCTCTCCATACATCTCACACACTCACACAAAGGAATTTTCGGTTGCAGTTTGTTTAGGATGACCTAAATTATGGTTTAGCTTCACATGACTTTACTACCGATATATGTTTTTCTTTATAACAAAGTTCGAAGTTATTGAATTACTGATAAAAATATATTTGCTACCTAGCAGCATGTTAAATGATACAGCGTTTTAAATTATATCTTGAAAAGTAAACCTTACATCTTTTATGTGATATCATTTTCATCTTTATGGTTTAGCTTTTACTACCGATATATGTTTTTCTTTATAACAAAGTTCGATGTTATTGAATTACTGATAAAAATATATTTGCTACCTAGCAGCATGTTAAATGATACAGCGTTTTAAATTACATCTTGAAAAGTAAACCTTACATCTTTTATGTGATATCATTTTCAACTTTAAGAATATGTTCAGCGCAGTTCAAAAAAGGAAAATATTAGTAAATTAATTCATTACCAGTATTATATATCTTTTATTTTTTAGTGTTTGTTAGTTGGCTCTCGACTATCCTAACAAAACAACAACAATGCCCCCCCCCCCCCCCCCCCCCCCCCCCCACACACACACACGCACACAAACACCCGAACACAAATAAAAATATAATATAAATAAATATGAAGAAATATAATACTGGTAAATCATTGTCGCTCAAAATCTAATCAATCATAAGTTGTTTTTCGTCTCACAACGCTAAATACACTGTCAAAATAGGCCTAAATACATTGATAATCTTCTAAGACAAAAAGTTAATAATTTAAAATAAATTTAATAAAACTAAATCAATATTCGCGTTTCTTTTGTTGTTTAGTGCGAGTATAGAGGATAATAAACGAGTTACCAGTTATTATATTATCAAATTTGTGTCCCAAGTGAAATCATTGTGAAAGTAATTTCATGAGGGACATAAATGTGACAATAACTGGTACCGAGTTTATTATTCTATTAATTACCCCCAGCTATTTGCTAGGCTTATATAGAAATGACATAAACCACTTTACACACTGTTCTGACTATTGCTTTAACTTTGTATTATAATCACGTTCAATGATAATTTGCATAAACCAAAGTTCTATAATCATATTTTGCTGATAATATATATATATATATATATATATATATATATATATATATATATATATATATATATGTTATATATATTATATGTATATATAATGAATTGCATTAAACTAACATTCTGATTCACGCGAAATTTGATTGGTTATCAAATCCATTTGCGTCAGTGAAATGAGCTTAACCTGTCGAAAAATTGAGATTCCCCCAAAACCTATTTACATATTCATATGATAGTTCTCGTTGTTTAGTTGAACGTACTTACTTTTAACAATAAATAGAAGTGCGCTGCACCCTGCCCGTGTTTTGTGCTGCCCTGTCACTTTTGTTTGCGCCCTGCCCCTAATTATCGTCGCCCTGGCTAAATTCATTGCTTTTCTAATACATCGTCCTGTATAATAGAACAGAACTGTATTACACTCAGGCCGTTCTGCAAAAGCCGATAACACTAATAATATTGCAAAAAGTTATGTACAAATTCAATACAATACAATACATTTAAAAGTTTTTAATAATATTCCTGAAAATATGTTCTCAGCTATATATGTAGATACATCGTGGATATTCAGATTACCTCAACTCCTTTAAAGGAGCTCTTGTCACGGATGTTTGACCTAATTAATGACCTAACAAAGTATTATCTGAAAATATACACATTTGATTTGTCGCTAAAAGTACTTTATTTTACCATCTACATAACTACCATAACCGCAGTGTCAAAACGATTTGCCAAGCTCGTGTAACGAGAATGCTTGACTGTCCTCTGCGACGTAGGGTAAATCGAACGAAAAAACAATGAAAATAAGTTATACAAAATTATAGTACATATGAAAGATCCTTGCTACAAATGTTTGATATCCAATAGCCGATGATTAATAAATCAATGTGCTCTAGTGGTGTCGTTAGACAAAACAAACTTTATATTTTATTTATAGCCTACTGTACTGGAGGTTTTGAAAACTTATGATATTTGGAATTATTTTCTATTCCAGATGAATACAATATCTATATTGGATGTATTTCTACAATCTGTAATCCTTCAAATAGCTAGTAACATTGGGCAATACAGCTTTAACAATAAAATAAAATATCAACTTACTCCATGTTAGATAATCAAATCTTGAAAAATTGGTTCTGAACCAAGTGTAAACTTAAAATGCATTTCATGGGAGCAAACTAAGTGATTATTTGTAAGAAGATTTGGTCTAGAGACCTAAAGATATGTTTAACAAGCTTGTTGTTATGTATCAATAAGAACAGAAGGCACAATAGTGACACACAATCTAATTATGTCTTTGGTAATGTTTTTCTTCAAATGTAAATAAAATATTGCATAAAACTACAAATTTCTCTACAATATAACATAGCACCCTATAAATATATACAAATTACAATAAAGATCAAGGTCTTTAAACAAATCAGTTTTCAAAACTTCATGTATGAAATATTTACTATTTTATTGAAAATTAAATACATTAACCCAATATTGGCACATGCTATTTTTAATATAAAAATAAATTGCTATTTAAATCTAAGTTCATGTTGCCTAGACATATTATCATATTTAAGAACAGTTGTACATTGTATATGGTAAGTTAAACATCATGTAAAAAATAAATTCAATTTTTTTACTGTGAATTACAGGCCAAAACCAACTTTTTCTCGGTGCTAACATTTATTCAAACTCCATTCAGAGCCATGTACAGTGTTTATTGTCACGGTTAAGGTCATGTTTTAATTAAATTAAATGACAAAATTATATAAATTTGTTTATTATGCACTGAATGTGTGCTATAGGGTGTATATCACCAACTCCAATAGTACATGGGCGTACACAGGAGTTTGAAAAGGGGGGTTCCAAAATAGATTGCAGAGATATTGGGCATATATTTCTATGTTGAGTAAATATAATAATGTCAGATATCAATGTCAGATATATTAAATTATAAAAAAAAGCGATTTCGGGGGGGGGGGGGGGGGGTGTGTTCGGTCGAACCCATCGACCCCCCCCCCCCCCCCATGTACGCCCATGTAGTAAGACATGTGGCTAAACCTTCTAGACAGCGTATCAGTCGACATATACAGCATGGATACAAATACTACCACCCCTTGTCACCAGAAAAAAATGGGGGTTACGCTGCTCATTTTAGAGATAACGGATAGCGTCTATCGCTAACCTAGTTCCACACAAAAGTTTCATGCTATTTTTAGTGGGACTCCGCTCCTAAATAGCCACGCGGGCAGATTCAAAATTCGTAGTGCTGTTTTATTTTGTGTTAACAAATGACATTGCACTTGTTTCATATTGTACACGTTAATAAAGGGGTAAACAATTAATCCTACCATAATAAATTATATTTATGTGACATTCATAGATTTAAAGATACAAACAGCGCAAAAATGTGTATCTTTTATGTGAAGAATCGTTTTGAAAAAAAAAGCCCTGCCTAAAATGGGCCGGACTTAATATTAGAAATCCCAATTACCCTGGAAGGATATTTGAATTTTTGATTTTTTTTTTAGATAGATTCTTCAAATGAAACAAAATATTTTGCACTCTTTGGATCTTTAAATCTATCAAGGTCACTGAAATATGTTAGTATTAATAATTTACTGCTAAATACGAAAACAAGTGCAATGTTATTTGTTATTACGGCAAAAGAAATAAAATAGCACCACCAAAATTCAATCTGCACGCGTATCTACTTCAGTTGTCCATGGGCAACACACCACTAGCTCTTTCTGTGTGAGAGCCTCAGAGATATTAGCCATTGATATCACTTAGAAAGCTGACCTTGTGGAGACTGTGACCAGAGGGAACAAAACTACTACTACTACTAATAATAAATAATCCTAGCAAAAACAATAGGTTCCCCATAATAATAATAATAATAATAAAGTTTTATTTTAGATCAGTGATCCATACGTCACACACAAAACTGACTACATTATTATACAGTAGCTTGTGCCAGCGATTTACACAATCGGATTTGACGTACACATTTGTACACCGCAGGTGGACAAGTAGGTTGTTTGAGCTTCCTTCGATTCTGCTGGTTTAAGTTTTTTACTCGATGACTAACAAACATCTTGCTGGCACTGTGTGGTCGTTGTTGTCCGGTCATCCTTCGGTATGCATTGTTATAACATGTTAAACCCTTCATTGTTTCCTGCGTAATTTGCGTGATAGCATATACCACGGCCTTTGATATACCTGTCGTGGTGCACTGACTGGAACGAAAAATAGCCCAATGGGCCCACCGACGAGGATCGATTCCAGACCAACCGCGTATCAGGCGAGCGCTTTACCACTGAGCTTATGTCCCGCCCCAAGATGTCTTGAAATTCAATCATTTGCATTCTACAAGAAAAATCATTCATGGCATATGCTAATAAATACCACATTTTAAAAATACATGTAATATATCACAGCATGTGTAAAAACATTACAATGCATATACATATAATATACATCTAATTATCTAAAATATAAATGACAAATGTTGTCAAGTTAAGTATGTATACTATTTTGTCTTATTATTTGAGCCTTGGTTATAAACTAACTTAAGTTAGTACAATGGTCTATATTTAAATTTAAAGGTTTACATTAATAAACATAATTTAAATTCATATACATGTGTTTGTATGTATGTATGTATGTATGTATGTATGTGTGTGTGAATGTATGTATGTAGGTAGGTAACGTATTCAATGTAATGAAAGTATGTGATATTTTTCAGATCATAACATTATTTTCAGAAAATACTTTGGACTGTTTTTAAGTAGAAACATTTATAAAATGTTCATAAAATCTTCCAAATGTTTGCCATTACTTGTAGTTGGATTCCAAGTACATTTGTTTTTAACTAAATATACTTTTTTTCTTCTGTGTCGAAACATTCAGTCAGTCTTGGGTTGAGGTGTGGTTCTAAATTTTAGT